>NC_047503.1:10119483-10419483 GCF_902827115.2 Pseudochaenichthys georgianus | reverse complement strand
AATCTCCTTTAGCTTAGGAACCACTGGACCTCCCTTTACTAAAGGAGAGGAGAAAGTGCTGCCCCACAATGCCTTGCAGCCGCAGCATTTGCTGTCACACAACAGTCGGCCGTTCACGGAAACAACCGATTATGACCGAGAAATGATATCATGAAAGTTACGGTGCTTATTAAGCATTTTAAAACATAGGTGGTAACTTACCAAAGTGCTTTGTTTTAAACGGTCATCAGTATTATAATCAAAGAGAGAAATATGAACGTTAGTTTTCACTGAAGTTATCAAATAAAGTCAACATCTCACAGTCTTTACTGAGCTGTGTGGGGTTTGTTCAACTTTTTAAAAGATGTTTGAATGGTGATATACACAGAGATAGATGTTAAGGACTAACGTTTATAATAAATACATTTGTATTGATTTTAGATCTTTTCATACAATCATACGTATTGGGATCATTGGTATTAATGTGGACCGGAGGGAGAGGGTGACGAGCATAAGTTTCACTTTCCTTTTTTATTTCAATTCCAACTTCATGTCATGAAGAATATGTTTCTCTGTTGTCCACGTTCATAAAGCAAAACGGCAGCATCAGAGCACGGTGCAGAGTCTCTAGACGAGTCCGTCGTTCTTATTAAACATCCATGTTGTAGTCCGCTGTATAGAAAACTGTAGTTTCCATAGTTTCCCCACAGCAGCAGACGCACATTCATGACGTCCGCTGGCGCATCATAAACACGTCGGATAGTGAAAGTGCAGTCGGATTCTCTAAAGTACCGCAGCCTCTTCTCCTAAGTCCTTTTGAATTCTCCTATCCACTATCCCTTAACCCCGTGATGTTTCACACAGAGGTCAAGGAATAGACGTTAGGAGCTGATTTTTGGACTATTCGATATTTATTCCTAGCCTCCCTAGCAGCATTTCTTTAATTCTGTAATATCCAAATTTAATCTGAGAACCACCTGGAGAAAATGATTTGGGTAAATCGATCAGCAAAAGGTATTTCAGTTCCTACTTACCTACTTGCTATCTTCCTCTTGCAGCTTTGTGTGCTACGAGTACCCCGGCTACAGGGGCCAGCAGTACATCATGGAGTGTGAGAAGCACAGCGGAGACTACCAGCACTGGAGGAACTGGGGCTCCCACTGCCAGACTCCCAAGGTCCAGTCCATCAGACGCATCAGGCACTAAGGAGGACCGGACCAGGACCAGGACCAGCAGGATCGGCTCAGGCTAACACCTGGACGCCTGACTTAAAGGCCGGAAAACTGAACTTTAAGCTTCGGTTTTGGGTTTAACTACAACACAAACCATCAGTGACTTAGCAGCTACCTCTTTATCCCAGCTCACATTCATATTTCTGTTAATACAAATAAAATAAAGCCCAGATTGAAAACCTGACAAGTCGTTTCTGTCATTCCTGTGAGTCGTTTTCAATGATGTAGTCTATATTTATATTTTGTGTGGGTATGTATGTGAATTGTCACAATTACTACAATGAAATTAATGAAGTCTTCTTTGCATTGGACTTGCTTTAGAGTTCCCATAGCGACAAACGTTGAACCCGGACCATATATAAAGTCGCTGACTTTGACATCACGCCACCAGTTAACTTCAACACCATCTTTAATTAAATGTACGAGTATTATCAAGTGAGAAGTACAACATGTTGCATAAACAGAGTTTTCGCACTCATTGAGTCAGTGACATGACATTGCATACATTAACAACTTCAAAGTGATAAGTAAAGCGTTGGCATCATTGTAAAGTCGGGAGTGATGTTACTGCAGTTATTCTTCTTGCATGAACTGGATCTTCAGCCTAAAATATACAGTCCTGAAAATAGTCAGGTGATTCCCAACTGAATGTGATGTAACTTCTATAAATACACTTGAAATGGTCATGAAAACCAAAGAAATGCCAACAAATAAAGTCATAAAAATAGAAACTCTTATGGGATTTTAGCCTTTACATGCACATCACATGATATGACACACTATAGGAGAGGTAAAACCCTACTAATAGAGCCCCTTAAAGAAATGCACATTACTGATTGTAGTTCCAGTAATCCAAAATTTGATTTACAGTTAGCAATAAGCTTGACTCGGACAAGATACGTCTCAGGATAGTTTGTTTGACTCTTTACTTCAAACCAAAAGGTATCAATTACAAACACATATTTTCACAGGTCAAAAAACAATGTTGCTCTGTGCTTCTTTCTCCTTCTCACACACACACAATCACCAGCAGCTGCCGTCGGCTATAACGTCAATTCCACACGGCTGGTTCAAATAAATGATATAATAGCACTAACAACAAAGGATTATAATATTCAAATATATCAAACTATACATTTTAATATATGGCTCCTACACTGATTATAATTTATCCAAATGATCATTGTGTAAATGTAATATTGAAGCATTGATGGTCTTTCCAAACACTTGTTAAAATTTAGATTTTGAGGTACTTGGTCGAAAATGATGTGATTTTTGGTTATCTTCAGATCGCCCAGCTCTAGTGACAAATAGGCGCAGGAGATACAGTAAGTGTTATATACACTTAGAACAACATTAGGCAGTTGGTCTCGGTTCTCTATTATAAAACTAGAAAATGCATTTCCTGCTGAAAATGCGTGTGAATGCTGTAAACTGTGTACATTTGTTGCTGAATTTAGCTGAAAGTGCAGAAAAAGCCATGGGAGCCTGCCTGCAGGTGCCAGTCTCAGGACCATAGACTGTATATATAAAGCTCAGGACACCTCCACTCTGAGGACACCTCCACTCTGAGGACACCTCCACTCTCAGGACACCTCCACTCTCAGAACAGGAAGTGCATGCATGCTAAGAATTACAAAATAAAATCTTCACTATCAGTACAGCGCCACTCTCCGAACAGGAAATGCACGCAAATACAAAATAAAATCGTACTGACACTTATTATATACATATGTGTATATATATATATATATATGTTTATATACAAATAGGGACACCTTGTATTGTTTACTCTCAGTACAGCACCACTTTCCGAACAGGAAATGCACGCTAATACAAAATGAAATCACACTGACACTTATTATATCTATATAGATATAGATATATATATATTATTTATATATATAAATAACGACATCTTGTATTGTAGTTACACCCGCTAGACAACAGTGGAGGGTTCAAGAAACAACCGTGTTTGCCGGGTGCACCGCGGCGGAGGTTCTAGCCGGGAACCTCCACCCCGCTGCGGGACCCGTGGTGGGACCCCTGACGGCCCTCCACACGTGCGTTGAAGCTTCAACGCTTCTGCCCATTCACTTTGAATGAGGTGACGTCACGCATTGCCGAACTGCATTTTGGGAGCGTCGCTTTGCTGTGCTCGCGTTGCTCGCTTCTAAAGTTGAACAACAAAGAGAGTGAAGGCCTGCAGGCAGACCCCTTTCGAACAAGCTGATGTTAATAGTTGAATGGTCTCTGTAGCTGCTTTTAAGATTAAGATGGACTTTTATTAATCCCTCGTGGGGAAATTGTTTCTCTGCATTTGACCCATCCTAGGCCCTTTCTCATTTCATCAAATCCCCCTGCTCGACTCCTCTGTCCTCCGGTAGTGACCCGGAAATGAATTTTAGCCACCATGTTGAAGGACATCTCATTTCTCTAAATGCACGTTGAGGACCGAGCATCGAGCGTCGAGGAGGCTCTCTGGAGGAGCTATAACCGAGGATACACTGATGGGTCCTCCACGGTCCTCCACGGCTGCTTCGCGGATGCATTTCCGGGAACAGAGATGTTTCAAAGAGTCGTGACGCACGGCCGGACTTATCTCAGCCAATGACAGCTCTGCATGCATCCCCTGGATATTATTTTAGAAACTGCTTTCATCGCGACGCGATGTTTCCAGTGAGAACAGCTGTGAGGTCCGTGCAGAAAGCAGAGCAGTGTGTATAATATATATCACTCAGTATAACAGGCCTACTCTCTTTATTTGCTTTAGTTTAGTAGATATCTACAAACAAAGAGTCGATATTTTTCTAAAACCATTTAGTGCTTCACATAATAAAATACACAAGGTGTGCGTAGATGCAGCGGACAGACAGGTCTCAGTTGGTTTGGTGTCCTCTGCTTACTTGTAATACTTGTAAATACAACTTTTGGCCCGTAATTTATTTCCCTCATTGCAGCGACCAGAGAGGGGAGAGGGGGGATATATCCAATCTCTGATAGTGTTACGTTATTATGAGTGCTCTGTTTGATTCTGAAATTGTATATATTTATATAAATATATACACACATATATATATATATATATATATATATGTGTGTGTCCGCATCTGTAGCCTGTTATTGTCTCATTATACCGCACTGTGAATGAATCAAAGTAAATATAGAAGTCGCCATGAACACATCTGTCCGTCAGACAGAGGGCTGCTGTGCCTCCTGTCATCATTAATGGACGTCCCTTTAAAATGACCGCTCAGAGGAGAGGAGTTCTCATTTCTCTAACCGCCTGCTGCTTCCCCTCCTCTCTCCTCGGTTCCCCTCCGCTCGCATCTCCTGTGGGCGGGACTAAGTCTCGAGGAGGGGAGTCGAGGAGGGGAGTTAGAGAAATGAGAAAGGGCCCTAGTGTTAGGAGCAGTGTGCTGCTATTTTGAACGGCGCCCGGGGAGCAGTGTGGGGAACGGTGCCTTGCTCAGGGACACCTCGGTAGCACTTGGTCTTGCCGGAACTTGAACTGGTGACCTTCCAGTTGCCAAGCCAAGTCCCTATCGACTTCGCCACCACCGCCCAGCCCCTCATGGTGGCCGGCAGGTGCAAACGCTGAACAACGGCCAAAAACGCATACATAAGCAGGAAACACCTGCAAATAATGAAATGAAAAACAAACAAACTCTGAAAACAAATACAACAGAAAAACGCTGCATTTACAGAAATGATGCAAACTAAATACAACACACAAACCCCGAAAACAAGCGCAACAGAAATAGCTGCAAATATCAAAACGATATGCAAAGTCAAAAGCATGCACATACAAATCCCAAAACACATACAAAAAAAAACCATACCTGAAGTGCTCCAGGCCTCTAGGGGGCGCGCTATGTGGAACAGATTGATGTATGACCAGACATAGAGAGAACGAAAAAGAGTGATGGAAATCTGGAGGAAAGAAATTTCATTTAAAGATGGGGTATGTAATTTATTTCAGAAACACTTTTTGTTATATTCCATGAAATGCCCTTAACATTCCGATAGCAATGAATATATTAAATGCTTTGACAATAAATACATACAAAAATGTCATCTGTGGAAGCCGTAGTACTGTAAAAAGCACGACCAATCATTTTAGCCGGCCCGGCTAAAATAACTGGATGGCCTACCTGCCTGTCAGCCTTCCATCTGTGCACAAACTTATCTCCTTTCCTCATTGGTCATGTGCGCGTTTGTGTGTGTTGGAGGAGGGGCTCTGTAAGGAAGTGGCAGATTTTTTCCGGTTGTGTATTTTCAAATTCTAACGCACTCGAGCTGGTTTCTCTAAAATGACATACCCCACCTTTAAATGAACTTTCTTTCCATCACTCGTTCTCTCTATGTCTGGTCATACATCATTCTGCTCCACGTAGCGCACCCCCTAGAGACCTATTTCTGTAAATGCAGCGTTTTTCTGTTGTATTTGTTTTCAGGGTTTGTTTGTTTTTAATTTCATTATTTGTAGGTGTTTCCTGCTTATGTATGCGTTTTTTGGCCGTTGTTCAGCGTTTGCAGCTGCCGGCCACCGTAGATCTTAGCTACAAAAACCAAGTAAGTGTGTTGCTGAACTTAGCGGAGAAATGCAGAAAAGTGAAATGATTTGAATCAAAATTGTTACAGCTCAAATGCATTGCAATGACTTTGTTGAAAACTTGAAAGTGAAATGTTAAACTGGAAGAGTAGGACAAATAGTGAAGAAGCTTAATATTAAAAAAAAAAGGTATAAACAACTAAATGTATAGCCTCAATGTCCTGAAATAGCTGAATAATGTAATAGTTGAATGGTTTCTGTAGCTGAAAGTAGGCTGAAGGAGTTAGATATTAAATGTAAGTAATAGTGAATGAATGTTTACAAACACCTGTGTGTGTAAGCCCAGAGATCAAAGGTTACCACAGTGATGACGTTATCAAACATCTGTGTATGTGAGGCCAGAGATCAAAGGTTTCCATGGAGATGTGCTGTGAAAGGAGAGCCTTTCCATTGTTCCGAATGAGAAATACACCTCTTACATATCTAACTATAGTTGCAGGTCTCCCTTGAAAAAGAGATATATGATCTCAATGGGACCAATCTGGTTAAATAAAGGTTTGAAATGAAATGAAATGAATAGTTTAAAAACGGTAGCTGCTTTCATAAAATGTCAACGCGTGGAGGATGTCAGGACCGTGAGGAGCGTCGGAATCTGCTTTGTGTGTACTTTCGGATCCATATGTGGCATTTATGGCAGATTTACGAAAGGTGTGCAGCTGCTGCTCTGAGGACAAATCTGACTTGATTTACAATGGGCCTTAATGGAGACATGTTGAAAGTTTTTGTCACTTCATGCCCTCAGGAAGCATTTTGTTTAATTCTTGTCCTTATTTTTCTTTTTCATTTTTCAACCTTTTTCATTGAGGTTTTCCTACAATTAAAGCATAGAATTATGTCAAAGGAGTGTAGGGTTTGGGAATTATGGCAGTTAAAAAAAAAAATGTAAGGCGAATTTCAAGCCGTTTCACCCTAGCTGTGACATCACACACTAAGCCTTAACGAGCTGCTCAATACACACATGTTAAAATCTGAAGAAGGCCTCTTTACCAAGCTCCAAACTAACTTGAATATCTCAAAAAGTGTAAAAGATATGAAAAATCTGAAGAATAAGTTTTATAGCTGAAGGTCTTGTGACCGTTTAAAAGTTGGAATGAAGTCTCTAGCTGAAAGTATGTGGAAGGAGTAGCATTTGGCGCACGGTGTAGGTAAAAGAGGATTTGAAGGTTCCTCCCATTGAGTTACATGTTAAAAAAGAAAAGAGTTTAAAAAGCTAAATATTTCCAAATGTATAAAATATTTTGAAAAGGTTAAAGGTTTCCCATCATGTGATGAAAAGGCTGAATATTTTCATATTTGAATGGTTTCTGTAGCTGAAAGTAGGCTGAAGTTATTCGACGGCAAAAATTGGTTGAAATAATAATAACTAGAAAATGCATTTCCTGCTGAAAATGCGTGTGAATGCTGTAAACTGTGTAGATTTGTTGCTGAATTTAGCTGAAAATGCAGAATTTGCACTAAATATAAGAGTCAAACATTGCATTTTGGGATTTCTATCAAATGTTCCACCATAAATTGATTTTGTACCAAATGATGGTGGAAATGCCTTAATTTATGTAAAGGATAAGAAGAAATGCAGGCTGCTTTAGACAGTGAAAAGTATAAAAGATAGAGATATAAGGCAATAAGGCTGTCAGGTATTCAGTATTATTTTCTTCAACATACATGTAGGCATGTAGACCCTCCTCTTTAGTTTTTTTGGAAGTAACTTCATTACATTTGCATGTGCCAGCTATTCATGTCAATGATACATTCATTATATATTTTTACTTTATAAACCCCTGTAGCTTAATAACTCCTGTGGAGTTGAACAAGATTTGAAATTTGCATCATGACATCATTTTTAATTTCAAGACATTTTGAGGCATTAACTAATTCAACTGTTACAAATCTATAAAATATTTGTACCTTAATGTGTACACCTTAATTTGAGTGCATTTCTTAAGAAATAGTCAGCACAATCTTTCTGTACCAGCTTGGCAGTTAACAGTTAATTCTGTGTTTTCTATACAGCGCTATATGGCTAATGTTAGCATGCTAACACACTAAAGTTAGGTGGTGAACAGAGCATTCATTAGATCTGTTAAGCCAGTTAACACGAGTCAAGTTAGCATCCTAATGTTTGCAGATTTTAACTGAACTTTGATACACCAACGTTAACATCTTAGCTTACTAAGCCAACTGCAGCATTTTCACTCTGATAAAGGTAGCTGATAAAGCACATAATAGACTTGCTAGCATTTTTGTAGACTCTTAATCTTGTTTATTGTATTGTAGATTATACAAAAAACTATTTCACGTATAAGTAATTATAATATCCCTCAACTGACATACTTCACTCACTTTGGCTATACATGACTGATTGTCCGGTACCTGAAGCATAAAAGCAAACAATTACATTCATTGTCTGTAAAAAAGCTAATGAAACTGATATTTTCCAAAGACACATGCCAGGCATCTTGTCTGAGCTAGTAGCTCCATTTAGGTCGTTTCTTTTGTAGAAATTAGCATAAATTACATTTTAAAAAGATTGTTCACATTCAGCAGAGCTCTAAACATGACTCCATCCAAACAGACTTCACTGAGGATAAACTTAGAAAATCTATTTCGCAATCTCTTTTTGTTGCATCCACTTCTTTTCTTTTCAGATATGTTATATACATGATGATCTATAATAATGGGCCACTAAAAGAAAAGTATTTGTTGTAGTCGTGTTTTATCGAGTGTGTGCTTTTAATTATTGACATTGATTTCCCTTTCTTCTGGACTTCTGTTGTGATATTGACTTCCAAGGAAAGAAAAACAAGATAATGAAAAAAGTATTGTGTACCTTATTCTGTTGTTAAAGCTCTTGAGAATATTACAACATGGTTTTTTTTACATTTAATTTTTTATGATAAATACTTTTTTTTATCATTTGAAATAATTTATTTAAAAGTGTATGTTTTATATATTTAATGATAATGTTAAACATTTTAAATGTATTTTTTGCAGCCGAGTTGAATTTAAAATAGAAATCCACTGTTAATACATATTTGTTATAAAATAATTTAATATATTTTCATTATTATGACTATGATGTTGCCATAATGGGGTAGCCCTTAATTAAAAGAAATGGCAATATGAAATGCTTTAGTTAATTGTCGTATGTGAGATTGTATAAAAACATGTGTAAAATATGAACGGAGTAATGGGCCCAACAGCCCTTCTCTAATTATCTTTTTCTTCTGCATATCTGCCATCTGTTCTCTTGCCCCTTCCTCGTCTCTCCCCCTGCTCCCTCAGTTAGGCCTCCGCCCCTCTGTGGTGCTGACCCTCGGCTCCTCTCCTCCGAGCTCCGGGTGACTCAGCTCCAGGGCCCCCTGCTTCTTGGCCCCCTGCGTCTTGGCCTCCTCCGTCCCCGTCCTCAGCTTCCATCTCCTCCGCCACATGCTCGTCGTCGTCGTCGTCCAGCCCCTCCTCTTCGTCATCACTCCTCTCAGAGTCTGACTCATCAGAGTTGTCCTCTTCCAGGTAGCGGTAGCCTTTGACCTGCGGACACAAATAATATATGTTATTGATGGCTGGGAAAGAGAGGTGTTCCAAAGTCAAAATGTGTTTGCTCTCATTCTATTTACATATAAAAAGTTTCACAATAACTGGTTGGTGGTGGTCCCCCTTTTCAAAAAGGGGGATCAGAGGGTGTGTGCCAATTACAGAGGCATCACACTACTCAGCCTCCCCGGGAAAGTGTACTCCAAGGTACTCGAAAGGAGGGTCAGGCCGATTGTCGAACCTCAGATTGAGGAGGAACAATGCGGATTCCGTCCTGGTCGTGGAACGACGGATCAGCTTTTTACTCTCGCAAGGATCCTGGAGGGGGCCTGGGAGTACGCTTATCCGGTCTACATGTGTTTTGTAGACTTGGAGAAGGCGTATGACCGGGTTCCCAGGGAGTTACTGTGGGAGGTGCTGCGGGAGTATGGGGTGAGGGGGTCTCTACTTAGGGCCATCCAATCTCTGTACTCCCAAAGCGAGAGCTGTGTCCGGGTCCTCGGCAGTAAGTCGGACCCATTTCCGGTGAGGGTTGGCCTCCGCCAGGGCTGCGCTTTGTCACCAATCCTGTTTGTAATATACATGGATCGGATTTCGAGGCGTAGTCGTGGGGGTGGGGTCTGCAGTTCGGTGGACTAAGGATTGCACCACTGCTTTTTGCAGATGATGTGGTTCTGATGGCTTCATCGGTCTGCGACCTTCAGCACTCACTGGATCGGTTCGCAACCGAGTGTGAAGCGGCTGGGATGAGGATCAGCACCTCCAAATCTGAGGCCATGGTTCTCAGCAGGAAACCGATGGACTGTCCACTCCAAGTAGGGAATGAGTCCTTACCTCAAGTGAAGGAGTTCAAGTATCTCGGGGTCTTGTTCTCGAGTGAGGGAACAATGGAGCGTGAGATGGGCCGGAGAATCGGAGCAGCGGGAGCGGTATTGCAGTCGCTTTACCGCACCGTTGTGACGAAAAGGGAGCTGAGCCAGAAGGCAAAGCTCTCTGTCTACCGGGCCATTTTCGTTCCTACCCTCACCTATGGTCATGAAGGATGGGTCATGACCGAAAGAACGAGATCGCGGATACAAGCGGCCGAGATGGGTTTCCTCCGCCGGGTGGCTGGTGTCTCCCTTAGAGATAAGGTGAGAAGTTCGGTCATCAGGGAGGGACTCGGAGTTGAGCCGCTCCTCCTTCGCGTCGAAAGAAGCCAGTTGAGGTGGTTCGGGCACCTAGTTAGGATGCCACCTGGGCGCCTCCCTAGGGAGGTGTTCCAGGCACGTCCAGCTGGGAAGAGACCAAGGGGTAGACCTAGGACCAGGTGGAGGGATTATATCTCTTCGCTGGCCTGGGAGCGCCTTGGGATCCCCCAGTCAGAGCTGGTTGATGTCGCCAGGGAAAAGAAAGTTTGGGGCTCTCTGCTGGAACTGCTACCCCCGCGACCCGACCACGGATAAGCGGGAGAAGATGGATGGATGGACAATAACTGACTCACATTTCGAAAAGATTTCCTCTACAGAGGTTTGTTCCTTCAGTTTTTTCAGAAATTGGCGTTATAGGCTATTTACGCATGGCTCTAATTTGACAGTCAATAGTGTAGTCACAAACGTGACTACACTATTGACTAAGTATTACTTTTGTGTATCAAGATATATTAAGTACTCTGCTTTGAATAACAATTTGTGTTAAAAGTTTTCCAAAAATAAGTTCAATTACTGTACTGTACTCCTTCTTCCTTCCTTAAAATCCTAGAATCAATCTAAAACAAATAGAAACAAATATCATTAATTTAAAAAGATGACTGACCTCACTGCGGTTCCTCAATGTATGTGCACTGGACATTTCAAATGTCCGCATCACACTTTTGTGTGATGCATATTTGACTATGAATGGCTCCAGACAAGTTGGGATGTATAATGCACGTATAAAAGGCTTAAAGTGAGATATAAAGGGAGTGCACGGAAACGTCTCCGTTCAGTGTTGGGTGACATCCAACTAATGGAACAATAAGCTAAACACATGGTTCTTTCTGGGGGGGTTTTGAAGGCAGAAAAAATACATTTTAACTTAATACCAACATTTTATTGACTTGAAATGAGAAATATAAAACAAACTAGCAGAAAATGCTTATTTGTGAAATTGCAATAAAAATAACAAATGAACATAGCAGCACGTGTACAGAATAGATAATGGCTGCTTCTCTACATCACAAGGACATCAATATTAGTTTTGCTGTGGAGTGGAGAATGAATTCCTGTTGTCAATTTGTTCATTTAAATACCCTAAAATATATTCTCCTTATCTGCAAGCTGCAACTGATTTCCCCTTAGGGACTAATAAAGGTTGACCTTTATTCTTCAGCTGTCAGAGGGTGACTGGTTACCTTGTGCCGGGGCCGAGGGATGCGAGGCAGTCTGAAAGGAATCTTCCTGGCCAGCCGGCGCTCCATCACCCCGTAACAGAAGCAGGCCAGCAGCAAGGTGGCCAACACGATTGAGAGCTTAGCCTGAGGAAAGGGGCAGAAATAGGAAAATAATATAGTGTAAGTATATTGTATAGTTGGAAGGGTCGGAGGCTTTAGATGTTCATTGCCAACACTATCCTGTAGCTATTGTGCATAGGACATATAAAGCTTTGAATCCTTTAAACTTGAGACACAAACACATTGAACTTTCTCTCAACACAAATCATACCCTCATAGGCATGTTGGACCAGAGGTAGACGATGAAGATGGCGATGGCCTGCCACCAGTGATAGATGGTGAAGACAAAGTCAAGACGCTCTTTTTCCTCACCGTACAGCATGCCCAGCAGAACTGACAGAGAGAGAGAGAGAGCGAGAGAGAGAGAGAGAGCGAGAGAGCGAGAGAGCGAGAGAGCGAGAGAGCGAGAGAGCGAGAGAGCGAGAGAGCGAGAGCGAGAGCGAGAGCGAGAGCGAGAGAGAGAGAGAGAGAGAGAGAGAGAGAGAGAGAGAGAGAGAGAGAGAGAGAGAGAGAGAGAGAGAGAGAGGTCAGGCTGATAATGTCACGTGTGAACAAAGTTACATACCAACAACTCGAACAGCACCAGCGTGACTCACTGCTGACACCCGTCTTGTTCAGGGCGCTGCCCAGTCCCCACAGCACAGAGATCACCAGCAGAGGACCCAGATATGAAGGCGTCTTCGGGGTTGGAGAGAAAGCCAGGAGAGCCACCAGCAGCACTAGGTGCACCACGGCCCCCCCCACCAGACACACCCAGCGCGGAAGGCGGAGGAGGCAGAGGGAGAGGGAGGAGAAGACGGAGCAGGAGAGGCCGTACACGAGGATGAGGAGCCACAGCTTGTCCAGGCCCAGAGCACACACGCCATAGGACTGAGGAGAGAACCAGAACAGGCTGTTGCTCCCGGTCACAGTTGCTTCATTTTAGAATGAAATATATAAAAGATAAATAAACAAATAGAATGAAAATAAGATATTCAAATAAACATAAGAAGTTAAAGTAACCTTTGCAATTAAAGATAAGATAAAGTAAAAATGTGTATATCAACCTAAGAATTTCATTTAAAAAAAACATCAAACTAAATACAAGTATTTACTTTAAACAAAAAGTTAAAGTAAGAATGTGCTTTAAAAAGATAAAATAAAAAAGAATGTGGTAATAACTGTTAAATGTCTAATATATGTAATTTGTAAATTGCTTTGAGCACTTGGAAAAGCACTCTAATGAAAATGAAATGAATTATTATTATAATAAACATAAGTGTGCAATAAAAACATAAAATTAAAAAAAATATAAGTTAATGTAAAATGTCCAATAATAGATCAAATAAGAATATTAATGTAAACACAAGAAGTTAAAGTAAAAATGTGCACATTGTACTAAAATATTATGGATGTATATTACAATCCATTCTGTGTTTAAGAGACTGAAATCTGATTGAATCTGTACTTATTTCTATAATGTGTCGGCTCCTCTCTGGTAGCGCACTATCCAAATGAAGCAATGCGAGTACAAGTGCAGTACCAGGGAGAATCCAGTGATGGCGAACAGCTGCTCGAAGCCGCTGTAGATGAAGAAGGGGCAGAGCAGGCGCAGGCGGTAGTCCCTGAGGTGTTTGAAAGGCAGCTGGAAGATGTTTCCCCAGCCGATGCTGCGGAGGTCGATCTCTTCGGTGGGGCGGTAGGCGGCGCCACACAGCACCAGGAACTGTGGGAAGCAGCAAAAAGCAACAATTCATTTGAAATAGTTTTGATACGATACGTTTCAAGATTCAAGGCTTTATTGTCATGTGCACATTAGCTACAGTGTAGATATGGCAATGGAAACCTAAGTCACAGGCTCTACAATATACTTTGGATGATAAGGCAAACTGAATGCAAACACGTTGCTGAATAAGCCTCTGTAACTACAGCTAGGCTGGGAGAAATGCATGGGCCAAGCTGCAATACTGACATCAACCCATTTCTACAGCCAGACTCTAAACTGCTTTCAACTGGAGGATCCGAGTGCTTCTTCTACACACAGACTCTTTCTCCATCTCCTATTGTCTCTAAATGTAGAATTAGATCAGCATTTAATAAGTTGCTGTACTTTGATGATCCTTGCACTTTTGGTCCGTTGAATACAATACGAGACGCTTTGGATAAAATTGCAGCTAAATAAATGAGATGGAATGATTGACTGCTTGTCCAGGGATATGTTTTTAAATCCTGAGTGCGCCCTGACCAAAACACACTTTGTTCTTAGTGCGACTCAAATATGTTAAAGGGCCTATTCTGCTTCTTGGGGTTCATCTCTTCCCTGTAGTGTTTTCTATAGGTTTGTGTGCATGTCAACGGTCTGCAAAGGCTAAGATCCAGAATTCCCTCCAGAGGGAGTTTCTCTCCCACACACTCCCTCCCCCCTGCCTAAAACACCTCCAGTGAACTCCTTTGTTTGCCACCCTAACATAATGACATCACTATGTTATATTCACGTTTCTATTGGCTAGCGCTCCAACACAATGTACATAAAAGGCTTAGGGGAGGGACATCTCTAAGCGGTTGACCAATCACAACAGAGCAGGCCAGCTAACCAATCAGAGCAGACTGGGCTCTGGTTTCAGACAGAGGGTGAAAAGAGGAGCTGCAGCACAGGCAGTATGAGGAAAACTAGCAATGTATCAGTGAATGTTTGTAATGTGAAAGATCTTGCTCTGAACTATGAACCCACACAGAATCACCACCCTACAAGTTCCCTCTGCTCCACTGAGCTGTATGGCCCATGATAACGCAGCAGCCTCCCCCACACTCTGGAGCCCCCTCCCCAGCCACGTCAGATCCGCCAACACTCGCACACCATTCAAACAATCCCTCAAAACTCACCTGTTCCCTCTTGCCTTCAACTCCTAATCCACTAACCCCTTGCCCTTATTCCACCTAGCTTAGCACTTTTTACTTTTGTTGTTATTTTGTTTGACTTGCTTGTGAGAGCTTTGAGCACCAGGAAAAGCGCTTTATAAATGTAATGTATTCTTATTATTATGATATGACTGTTTGGTTCACTCTCACAGCTCTCCTGAGCATTGTTTCCTGCACCAGGCAGCTTGGAAGCTTCCTGCGCCACACAGTTTAAGAGCCCGACAGGTCTTAGACGTGAGAGACAGGTAGGGTAAGTCAGGTAATTCTACAAGCAATTTAATAAAGACGCAGTTATTAGTACTGCTCTTATGCTTCTTATTTATTGTTGTTCAAAAGAAAAATATTTAGAAAATGTGTGTGTTGGTCCTCCAGCAGAAATAAAAGCTTTCATTGAAGTAGCGTTGGACACAAATGTAAAGTACAAGAACATCCAACAGTACATTGATTGTAGTTATGCAGTACACATCCAGATGCAAGTAAGACTGCAAAACCACTTTGGTTCTAAATCTTGTTGGGAACGTACGGAATAGGATTAGGGCCATTTGTATATGATATATATAATTGGCATTGCTGGTTCTTCCAACGAGAAGGACAACGCAGGACAGACACAAGACAATCAGATGAATAAATGTTACACAACTTAAAACACTGAACTCTAGGTGTGTGTGTTTGTCGGGGCCTTTGGATCTTACGATGATCATGGAGAGGAAGGCGAAGCCCATGAGGACGCTTTCCACTTGGATGAGCAGCATGGAGCGAGGCAGCGTACTGAGCACGGTGGTGTTGAAGCCGGGGATCACACCTTTGATGTTTGCTCCTGTCGTTAGGAAGAGCAGAGGGAAAACAAGCGTTCAGTCCCACTCAGAGCTGAAGCCCGGAACACACGCATCTGTGACCTTTGGAAATAACCAAAGCTGAATAGAGAAGCAGGTCATATTTTTGAGGTGTTACCTCGCTACACTTTTACTTCCTCCTTTTGTTGAGAACAATCAAAAAGGAAGTGATGATGCATGAAGTTCAAAATGATAAACATCACAGCTTGAGGAGAAGTGATGCACCTCGCGAGTTTCAGAGCGGCTCTGTGAGGCCACTTCGAGTTTCATGTAGCACGTTGCTACATACTGAAGTAGAAATGATGTATACTAGCCTAGCACTGAACTTCTACCTGTTCTCTTCCTAAAATACGTTGGTCTAGAACGTGCCGTGGAAAGACGTGAGCAATGCAAAACAGTCAAGTATAAGGGTGGGAGATGTTTCTTCTAAAGGGGGGACTGACACAAGAGGTTTCAGAACCACTGACCTTACCTAACATCCACAGGCCAAATTAAAAATACTAGTTGGTCTGGAACCTCTCGGATTGTGTTTCAGTTCGAGACATGGACACATATGCTTCTGGACGCAATAGAGAGTGAATAAATTAGTTAGCATTTCCACGTTTTTGGTTGTATTCCCAAAGTAAGGTCTTTGGTTATTACAAGCTCACAAGATGTTTTGATCCACGACATAAAATGCAAACAAAACAAAAGACTGCCAAACTTCATTACGCCCAACCCAAGTCCACCTTAAGCTTAGTGGTGTTGACATTAAGTCATGCGAATAGTATTAGGTCTAAATACGTTTGAACATTTAACCTAGTTATTGCTTGTATTCTGTCTAGGTTGAATAAAGTGTGTTTTGATCAGCATGGTACAATTCCTGTTTGATCAATTAAGTCTGGTGGCTTTTAGGAGAGCACAGTAGTTACATGCATATATGTTTCCTCTACATTTAAAATGAGCAATGATCTAAATCCCCTTACTCATTGTCAATATAGGATATTGAATCAGTTAACATTGTTTTGGAGAGTCGATGCAAAATCAATATACCTAGTTGAAGTTAAAGAAACAACGGTAAATATCTAGGTGGGGAAAGCAGCTAGTTAGCTTAGCTTAGCAAACAAATCTGTTTGCCTCTGCCTTTTTTAAATCAAATAGCAATAAATATTTGTACTGTAACTTTTGTTCTTGTCATTTATGTATGTCTTATTATATTTCAGCTTGTTTTTACTTATAGCTGTGTAATGACTGTTTTGAAATGTCATTTTATATGTGATTCTTTTACACTATGTCTTGATTCTTTAAATATTTTAAGCACATTAGAATGCCTTGTTTTTTTAAATATCTATATCGCTAAACTTGCCTTGCCTTAAAAGACTGGAAAAAGGGTTTAGAGAGTAAAAAGCTGAAAAGCATCTTTCCAAATCTTTATACAAATCATTGGTCAAAATGGACTGAATTAAAAGTCCTAATACTTAGTCATCCTCAATTGCTGTTAGAAATGGTTCATCACTGGCGGGAAGTGACACTGTCCCTTACCGCAGTTATGGACATTTTTGAGGATATGTTCGTTTTCTCGCAGGTAGCCGTTGAGGACGAAGCGCATCGGGAACTCAGCGAAGACAAAACTCAGCTGGTGAGGAGGAGAGAGCATTAGTTTCTGCAGCTGCTCAAACGTATCTTTCCAACGTTAAACTGATCATGACATGAGAAGAATCTTAGGTTCATTTGATTAAACGGCAGCATAAATGAGACTCACATGGAAGATGATGAAGAAGATGGACTGGAAGACGATGATGTAGCTGTGGCACGCGCCCTTAGGGAGCTTCTTCTGCTCCTGCACATGCTCTTCTCTGTAGTTCACATACTCGTAGTACTGCTGCGCCATCCTGCATGCCGATACATTCAATCATTCATCTTATGTTCAGTAGGTGTGTGTCCATTTGAAGACTGTATACAGAATTACCTGTACACTTCTGGATGTGTTAGACATTTTGGAGCAACTTTCCAAATCTATTATCTGAGGCTATTGTGTCCTAAAAACAGTGGTTACTAACGAGTGACTTGTTGTCATGTCATCATTCAGAATAATAGCGGAGCCTTTAGCTTAGCGGTTTCGATGCCGTTTCATGTAGTTTGTGTATAGGGGAGAGTGGGGTAAGTTGAGCCATTTTTTAGTTATGCTGTCCTCTAAGCAAGGAGAAATGACACATAGTAAAAATGAAAACACACACCTATAATTCAGGATGTCTCCTATCAATGGCAATGATAATAATTCATATTTGATCAAGGGCAGTGAAAATATTACTTCAAAAAAAAAAAAAGTCTTGTGGCTCAACTTGCCCCGGGTTAGGGGTAAGTTGATCCAGGTCAGGGGGTGAATTGAACCACTGTTCAAACCTGGGCATACCTCCAACACATCTTAAAGGTAACTATAAACAATAAATAACAAACCAAATACAAGCTTAGTTTTTCAAATATAAATTGATTTTTTTTAACATTAGCAAAAGGAAAAAGATACAATGTCATACATCTTACCAATCAAACACAGGGTAAATTCAACTTTAAATGTAGCCTATAATGAGCTCTTATTATCAACTGGGCCTACTTTCATTCATTTCTCCATTGAAAAGTGGCTCAACTTACCCCAAGGCCCGTGGTTCACTTTACCCCAAGGCCCATGGCTCAACTTACCCCAAGGCCCGTGGTTCACTTTACCCCAAGGCCCGTGGTTCACTTTACCCCAAGGCCCGTGGTTCACTTTACCCCAAGGCCCGTGGTTCACTTTACCCCAAGGCCCGTGGTTCACTTTACCCCAAGGCCCGTGGCTCAACTTACCCCAAGGCCCGTGGTTCACTTTACCCCAAGGCCCGTGGTTCACTTTACCCCAAGGCCCGTGGTTCACTTTACCCCAAGGCCCGTGGCTCAACTTACCCCAAGGCCCGTGGTTCACTTTACCCCAAGGCCCGTGGTTCACTTTACCCCAAGGCCCGTGGTTCACTTTACCCCAAGGCCCATGGCTCAACTTACCCCAAGGCCCGTGGTTCACTTTACCCCAAGGCCCGTGGTTCACTTTACCCCAAGGCCCGTGGTTCACTTTACCCCAAGGCCCATGGCTCAACTTACCCCAAGGCCCGTGGTTCACTTTACCCCAAGGCCCATGGTTCACTTTACCCCAAGGCCCGTGGTTCACTTTACCCCAAGGCCCATGGCTCAACTTACCCCAAGGCCCGTGGTTCACTTTACCCCAAGGCCCGTGGTTCACTTTACCCCAAGGCCCATGGTTCACTTTACCCCAAGGCCCGTGGTTCACTTTACCCCAAGGCCCGTGGTTCACTTTACCCCAAGGCCCGTGGTTCACTTTACCCCAAGGCCCATGGCTCAACTTACCCCAAGGCCCGTGGTTCACTTTACCCCAAGGCCCATGGTTCACTTTCCCCCAAGGCCCATGGTTCACTTTACCCCAAGGCCCGTGGTTCACTTTACCCCAAGGCCCGTGGTTCACTTTACCCCATGGCCCGTGGTTCACTTTACCCCAAAGCCCATGGTTCACTTTACCCCAAGGCCCATGGTTCACTTTACCCCAAGGCCCGTGGTTCACTTTACCCCATAGCCACCATTTTAGAAAAAATAGCCTAGCATTGAAATACAGTCATCTTTAGCTTGATGATTCACATGGTTAATACGCTGCCAACACATCAACATACAATATGTGTTTAAACCTGGATACTTTTTTTTTGACATGGCAGCCGATATAGCTGACATCTAGAACATTTACTTTGACAAGCAAAACACGTTTTTTTGTAAAAATGTTTACTTACCAGACCACAATGAGTATCTCTCTTTCACAGGCAATGAGAAATGGGTGGAGCTTGCATAATTTCTGGTCACTTGATTACAACTATAAGAAGTTGCCTGGTTACAGGGGGTGGTTCAATTTACCCACTGGCTCAACTTACCCCCTTCTCCCCTAGCCTATAGCATTAGCTTTTTTAACTTTTGGCGATTGGATTTACAGTTAATACATCCTAAAAAGGGGTGTCAATATGTTCGAGATAATCCCGTTGAAGCAAACGTCAAAGTATCATAAATGTTAGCCACAGATCTTATTTTCTTCAACTTTCCCTAAACCAATGGAAAGATTCCAGTGCTTGTAGTCGAGGCAGCCCTTGGTAGGCTCATTTCCGGGTCGGCCAACAAAAAGAAGTCACCACTGCACCACTCAATTGGGAAATTAAATAATGACTTGCACGCATGAAATATAGATTTCCATTATCTGTTTTTCTTCATTCATTTTTATAAAGGCTCTATATTCAACGCATGGAAATAAAAAACGTAGATCGGATTGGTGAATTGGGTTTCTAACGGCATTGTATCACGAACACAAAAAAAGAGCTGACAAAGTTCCCAACACAGCGCTGCACAACAAAGAGCCTCGTAAACTATTGTTTGGGCATTGCACTGATGGAAACAATAAGTATTGTTATTCCTACACCTCTTTGTGAACAGACATGAAGATGATTCACCTTCAGCGGCTGACGATGCTTCAGCTCCAGTTGTACTGACTGACACAGCACCTTAGCAAGGATTTTGAAAGTAAAAGCTCTCATTTCACTTCACATTTCAAAAAACTATTATCAAGTGTTTGTAATTCCACTTGTGATTGCTTTCCTTAATGTAAAACTAATGTTTTAAACTTTGCACATATCTCTATTAAGGGGCACTATTATGCAAATGTCCAGGTTCATATTTTGTGCCCACTTTGACTGCTCACATGCTTGAGAGACTCTGCTTAAATAAAGGATTAAATAAACAAAAGTCTGATAGTTAAGAAAGTTCCATCAGTGATGTCAGATTTTCTTTTTGTAACTACATGACATGTCACTTGTTAGACGCTTTTATCCAAAGCGACTTACATACTCAGGACATGTGGACAATCCCCACAGGAGCAATTTGGGGTGAAGTGTCTCAGGGACACAACGACATGCTGACTGCAGTGGGGTTTGAACCTGTGATCCGAACACCAACGCACTACCCCACTGTGCCACAGCCTCCCTACAGCAGGACTTGATGAACCCATGGGGGCGGGTCCGCTTTACTTTCTCTTTTTCAGGCCCTGTGTTTAAAGGGTTGTTTTGGTTTGAAATCCTGTATTATTTCAGCTAATTGCTTTTACTGTAAGTTGCAATTTTCCTAGATTGTCTCAAATCTCCCTTATATGTTTGTGACTTGATTTTTTGGCTACCTTCATTGGATGTGAGGGGATAAAAGTTCCTAAATTATATAATTGAAGCGCTGATGACCATTAGAAACGCTCAATATTAAGGATCATGGTAAGATTTATGGTAAAGGTCAAAGGGTAGTAATAAAGATATATTTAGGGTTTATAGAATTGAGGAATTGAAGTCCACGTGTACACAGTACTGCACTCACAGTGAATATAACCTCTGCATTTCACCCATCCTAGAATTACGAGCAGTGGGCAGCTATTATAAAGCAGCGGTGGGAACAAAGGCCTTGCTCAAGGGCAACTTGGCAGGGCCACAGGTTGCCAACTGGTACCTCTCTGCAGTGAAGGTAAAACCAACAATCGGAAACTGGTCGTCAGTCCACGTCACATGAGTACTTCCACATGACGTAGGTCCAGCCTCTGCCTCTTATGTTACATCTTTATCCGCCCACCCTTCCACATCCGCTTGCTCACCTTGTAATGTAATTTCCCAACGAGGCCCAGAGCGGCACGATGGCCACGCCGATAGCCACGGCCGATGGGACCAAGGTGTAGTACCGCTCCCAGTAATTGGTCGACACAAAGAGTGCGTAGATCCCTGAAGCGAGGAACATCATCCACTTTGTACCTAGAAACCTTCCAGGGATATAAATAGAGGAAATGTTGTTGTTATAGAGCAAGGACATTCAGTTACAAAAGGAAAGGTTTTATCATTTGTGCGTTTGCTACCTGATAAGTACGGGGGTGTACAGCAGACCTATGATGGGCGTGACGTTGATGCCCATCAGCATCTTGTGATCAATGTCCTCCAGGCCAAGGTTGCTATACTTCACTTCGCGGTAGGTCATATCATAATGGAGTATTAGCTGCATCTGCAGTAGACCTGTAGAGAAAGATTTAATAGAACTATGCTCTTCTTCCTTCATCCAATGCACTGTCTTGTGTTCCATACTGACCCATGTACACACTGTACAGAATCATGGCTCCAACACTGGCTGCAAGGACGTTCTTGATGACTCCAAGCCTCTTCCTCCTGTAGTACTTCCTCTCCTCCTCCTCCTCGTTGTACTCTGCTTGTGGGCCAAGAAACTCCTTTATTCAAGAAGAAAAAGCAAAGGAGAGGTGAGTGGGGGGGTTTGTTGGTAGTATTTAATCACATCTTTCTCTGGAACACTAGAACTGGAGTTTTCCCAGGAAAACGTACCTGCTCCGGTGCGTTTTCTTCTGGTCCACATTCAGCAGTTCATTTATGCCGCCATTGGGAGGCGCTACGAACTGATCATCATCCCTGATAAACACCTCTCGATCGGCTTGCCTCCATCTAGTGACCAAACCCGGCAGTACTCTGGATTATTACTTGTTTACTCGACCAAACCCAATCAATGTGTTTGTGTCATTACTCCCATTATGCTTCTGTAGAAACCATCTTCAGTTCATACTCATGAGAATACAGTCAGAGGTTTTTTTGTTGAATTATCACAGGTCATAAAAAAATTCAGGATACATTCCAGATAAAATGTAAGGCTGGATACATCTGGATTTTCAATATAATTACTCTTTTAAATTGTGGACTTTTAATGTTGGAGTAAATAACATGGGCAGCTGTTATATTTATAATGAGACTACTTCATTTTAAGTGCTCTTTTTAGTACTTAATTGTCTATGAATTCCGATGACTGTGAGATAAGGGTCGGCTATTACTGTTTGTTATGTGAGTTTTTAGCTACCTTATTTGGATAACAATAGATAAAAGTCATGATATTTTGGAACTTCTTTGAGTTAAGAAGTCTCTTCAATATTGTAAGCATTGGGTTGAAGTATCTTTGAAGCCTGAACACCTCGGATGTTACAATATTAAAGGTTAGTTTGGGCTCAGGGAAAATGCTTATTTTTGTATTTCTGGGACATATTCAGTGGTACATTCCTCTTGTCGTTGACATTCATTTCTCTATTTTTCTCCGCTAAAGAAAATGTTTTAGATAAAACGTTCCTCTAAAGAAATAGAAAAAACAAATACTTTATTAAAGTGTGTTATATTTCTAAATCAATTCAATTGTATTCGTTTTTTGATTAAATAATTCTTGGTGTACGTGTGTTTGTTTTTTACTTTCTTTAAGTTAGTGGAAAGTCCAATGTTGTGGCTATTGACCCCTCATGTTACAGTTCTTTTTATTTAATATCTAGATTGTATGCAGTTTTACGTCAGTGCAAATAAGACAATAAAAGGTACAAAAATAGACACACTATATCTAGCAACGTGATTCTAAGTGATGTTCTGAAATGTCTTCAGTGCAACTCAACAAACATGACCACATTGGTATAAAAGAGGATATAGCCCATAACATGTTCTCCAAAATGTTAGCAAGACATAGCATTGACATTTCAAGCTTTATTTAGGGTCATTGAACTATCCTTATCTAGATTAAAATAAAATCCACGTTGTGTGCTCTTTCCCCCCAGCATTACCTTTAGAACTCGTGTGTAACGACTTCCTTTAATCCTGAACGAACAGTGGAATAATGAAAGGTGGGTCAAAGAGCTTACATTATAGTAGTCTGGTATCAAACGATGCTTGGTATAGTTTTGCATTACCTATAGCGACTTCTGCAGTAATAGTAGCCTAATACAGAAACACTTTTAGGGTTATTATTTAAAGACTATTCTGAAATACCCAAGTGTGCTGTAAGTAACTCATCTAGCATACTACCTAACGACAAGCCTCATTTTTACAAACACCTTGAACATCACTTACCGTGTTTCTCGCGCGGTGCTCCTCGCACCGGTCTGAAACGTTATTCCACCTACAACATAGAGACGACAGACCCCCTCCTACCCTGGGCCGCTTTTGTTTCAGCAGCTGTCAGTTCCCCTTTCTCATGTACAACGTGCAGGTATAAATAAGTTAGTGAAGGAAACGAAAGTCTCCACTTCCTCACCCCAATCTGCCTGACGGTCTGTCTTAAAGGTACAGGCACATATTTAGGAAACCCAGCCCTCTGAGTGCTACCGTAACAGTAGTGAGACAGGAGGCAATTTCAATAGCTAAGAAATATGAAGGAAAAAGAAAAAATACCCTCATAGCAAACTTGTGTTGTTATGATAATAGACATTTTTATTTGAGTACTTAATAACATCAAAACACTGTGTAGCTTCAACAATATGTAGCAAAAAGCTGCCACAGTGGTGAGCACAAAAAAAAAACATCACAGTCAAAACATGGTCCTCTCACATAGGGCACAATACAGTCTACACAAGAGAGAGAGAGAGAGAGAGAGAGAGAGAGAGAGAGAGTCAGGCTGATAATGTCACGTGTGAACAAAGTTACATACCAACAACTCGAACAGCACCAGCGTGACTCACTGCTGACACCCGTCTTGTTCAGGGCGCTGCCCAGTCCCCACAGCACAGAGATCACCAGCAGAGGACCCAGATATGAAGGCGTCTTCGGGGTTGGAGAGAAAGCCAGGAGAGCCACCAGCAGCACTAGGTGCACCACGGCCCCCCCCACCAGACACACCCAGCGCGGAAGGCGGAGGAGGCAGAGGGAGAGGGAGGAGAAGACGGAGCAGGAGAGGCCGTACACGAGGATGAGGAGCCACAGCTTGTCCAGGCCCAGAGCGCACACGCCATAGGACTGAGGAGAGAACCAGAACAGGCTGTTGCTCCCGGTCACAGTTGCTTCATTTTAGAATGAAATATATAAAAGATAAATAAACAAATAGAATGAAAATAAGATATTCAAATAAACATAAGAAGTTAAAGTAACCTTTGCAATTAAAGATAAGATAAAGTAAAAATGTGTATATCAACCTAAGAATTTCATTTAAAAAAAACATCAAACTAAATACAAGTATTTACTTTAAACAAAAAGTTAAAGTAAGAATGTGCTTTAAAAAGATAAAATAAAAAAGAATGTGGTAATAACTGTTAAATGTCTAATATATGTAATTTGTAAATTGCTTTGAGCACTTGGAAAAGCACTCTAATGAAAATGAAATGAATTATTATTATATAAACATAAGTGTGCAATAAAAACATAAAATTAAAAAAAATATAAGTTAATGTAAAATGTCCAATAATAGATCAAATAAGAATATTAATGTAAACACAAGAAGTTAAAGTAAAAATGTGCACATTGTACTAAAATATTATGGATGTATATTACAATCCATTCTGTGTTTAAGAGACTGAAATCTGATTGAATCTGTACTTATTTCTATAATGTGTCGGCTCCTCTCTGGTAGCGCACTATCCAAATGAAGCAATGCGAGTACAAGTGCAGTACCAGGGAGAATCCAGTGATGGCGAACAGCTGCTCGAAGCCGCTGTAGATGAAGAAGGGGCAGAGCAGGCGCAGGCGGTAGTCCCTGAGGTGTTTGAAAGGCAGCTGGAAGATGTTTCCCCAGCCGATGCTGCGGAGGTCGATCTCTTCGGTGGGGCGGTAGGCGGCGCCACACAGCACCAGGAACTGTGGGAAGCAGCAAAAGCAACAATTCATTTGAAATAGTTTTGATACGATACGTTTCAAGATTCAAGGCTTTATTGTCATGTGCACATTAGCTACAGTGTAGATATGGCAATGGAAACCTAAGTCACAGGCTCTACAATATACTTTGGATGATAAGGCAAACTGAATGCAAACACGTTGCTGAATAAGCCTCTGTAACTACAGCTAGGCTGGGAGAAATGCATGGGCCAAGCTGCAATACTGACATCAACCCATTTCTACAGCCAGACTCTAAACTGCTTTCAACTGGAGGATCCGAGTGCTTCTTCTACACACAGACTCTTTCTCCATCTCCTATTGTCTCTAAATGTAGAATTAGATCAGCATTTAATAAAGTTGCTGTACTTTGATGATCCTTGCACTTTTGGTCCGTTGAATACAATACGAGACGCTTTGGATAAAATTGCAGCTAAATAAATGAGATGGAATGATTGACTGCTTGTCCAGGGATATGTTTTTAAATCCTGAGTGCGCCCTGACCAAAACACACTTTGTTCTTAGTGCGACTCAAATATGTTAAAGGGCCTATTCTGCTTCTTGGGGTTCATCTCTTCCCTGTAGTGTTTTCTATAGGTTTGTGTGCATGTCAACGGTCTGCAAAGGCTAAGATCCAGAATTCCCTCCAGAGGGAGTTTCTCTCCCACACACTCCCTCCCCCCTGCCTAAAACACCTCCAGTGAACTCCTTTGTTTGCCACCCTAACATAATGACATCACTATGTTATATTCACGTTTCTATTGGCTAGCGCTCCAACACAATGTACATAAAAGGCTTAGGGGAGGGACATCTCTAAGCGGTTGACCAATCACAACAGAGCAGGCCAGCTAACCAATCAGAGCAGACTGGGCTCTGGTTTCAGACAGAGGGTGAAAAGAGGAGCTGCAGCACAGGCAGTATGAGGAAAACTAGCAATGTATCAGTGAATGTTTGTAATGTGAAAGATCTTGCTCTGAACTATGAACCCACACAGAATCACCACCCTACAAGTTCCCTCTGCTCCACTGAGCTGTATGGCCCATGATAACGCAGCAGCCTCCCCCACACTCTGGAGACCCCCTCCCCAGCCACGTCAGATCCGCCAACACTCGCACACCATTCAAACAATCCCTCAAAACTCACCTGTCCCTCTTGCCTTCAACTCCTAATCACTAACCCTTGCCCCTTATTCCACCTAGCTTAGCACTTTTTACTTTGTTTGTTATTTTGTTTGACTTGCTTGTGAGAGCTTTGAGCACCAGGAAAGTGCTTATAAATGTAATGTATCTATTATTATGATATGACTGTTTGGGTTCACTCTCACAGCTCTCCTGAGCATTGTTTCCTGCACCAGGCAGCTTGGAAGCTTCCTGCGCACACAGTTTAAGAGCCCGACATGGGTCTTAGACGTGAGAAGACCAGGTAGGGGTACAGTCAGGGTAATTCTACAAGCAATTTAATAAAGACGCAGTTATTTAGTACTGGCTCTTATGCTTCTTATTTATTGGTGTTCAAAAGAAAATATTTAGAAAATGTGTGTGTTGGTCCTCCAGCAGAAATAAAAGCTTTCATTGAAGTAGCGTTGGACACAAATGTAAAGTACAAGAACATCCAACAGTACATTGATTGTAGTTATGCAGTACACATCCAGATGCAAGTAAGACTGCAAAACACTTTGGTTCTAAATCTTGTTGGGACTGTACGGAATAGGATTAGGGCCATTTGTATATGATATATATAATTGGCATTGCTGGTTCTTCCAACGAGAAGGACACGAGGACAGACACAAGACAATCAGATGAATAAATGTTACACAACTTAAAACACTGAACTCTAGGTGTGTGTGTTTTGTCGGGGCCTTTGGGATCTTACGATGATCATGGAGAGGAAGGCGAAGCCCATGAGGACGCTTTCCACTTGGATGAGCAGCATGGAGCGAGGCAGCGTACTGAGCACGGTGGTGTGAAGCCGGGGATCACACCTTTGATGTTTGCTCCTGTCGTTAGGAAGAGCAGAGGGAAAACAAGCGTTCAGTCCCACTCAGAGCTGAAGCCCGGAACACACGCATCTGTGACCTTTGGAAATAACCAAAGCTGATAGAGAAGCAGGTCATATTTTTGAGGTGTTACCTCGCTACACTTTTACTTCCTCCTTTTGTTGAGAACAATCAAAAAGGAGTGATGATGCATGAAGTTCAAAATGATAAACATCACAGCTTGAGGAGAAGTGATGCACCTCGCGAGTTTCAGAGCGGCTCTGTGAGGCCACTTCGAGTTTCATGTAGCACGTTGCTACATACTGAAGTAGAAATGATGTATACTAGCCTAGCACTGAACTTCTACCTGTTCTCTTCCTAAAATACGTTGGTCTAGAACGTGCCGTGGAAAGACGTGAGCAATGCAAAACATTCAAGTATAAGGGTGGGAGATGTTTCTTCTAAAGGGGGGACTGACACAAGAGGTTTCAGAACCACTGACCTTACCTAACATCCACAGGCCAATTAAAAATACTAGTTGGTCTGGAACCTCTCGGATTGTGTTTCAGTTCGAGACATGGACACATATGCTTCTGGACGCAATAGAGAGTGAATAAATTAGTTAGCATTTCCACGTTTTTGGTTGTATTCCCAAAGTAAGGTCTTTGGTTATTACAAGCTCACAAGATGTTCATGTTTTGATCCACGACATAAAATGCAAACAAAACAAAAGACTGCCAAACTTCATTACGCCCAACCCAAGTCCACCTTAAGCTTAGTGGTGTTGACATTAAGTCATGCGAATAGTATTAGGTCTAAATACGTTTGAACATTTAACCTAGTTATTGCTTGTATTCTGTCTAGGTTGAATAAAGTGTGTTTTGATCAGCATGGTACAATTCCTGTTTGATCAATTAAGTCTGGTGGCTTTTAGGAGAGCACAGTAGTTACATGCATATATGTTTCCTCTACATTTAAAATGAGCAATGATCTAAATCCCCTTACTCATTGTCAATATAGGATATTGAATCAGTTAACATTGTTTTGGAGAGTCGATGCAAAATCAATATACCTAGTTGAAGTTAAAGAAACAACGGTAAATATCTAGGTGGGGAAAGCAGCTAGTTAGCTTAGCTTAGCAAACAAATCTGTTTGCCTCTGCCTTTTTTAAATCAAATAGCAATAAATATTTGTACTGTAACTTTTGTTCTTGTCATTTATGTATGTCTTATTATATTTCAGCTTGTTTTTACTTATAGCTGTGTAATGACTGTTTTGAAAATGTCATTTTATATGTGATTCTTTTACACTATGTCTTGATTCTTTAAATATTTTAAGCACATTAGAATGCCTTGTTTTTTTAAATATCTATATCGCTAAACTTGCCTTGCCTTAAAAGACTGGAAAAAGGGTTTAGAGAGTAAAAAGCTGAAAGCATCTTTCCAAATCTTTATACAAATCATTGGTCAAAATGGACTGAATTAAAAGTCCTAATACTTAGTCATCCTCAATTGCTGTTAGAAATGGTTCATCACTGGCGGGAAGTGACACTGTCCCTTACCGCAGTTATGGACATTTTTGAGGATATGTTCGTTTTCTCGCAGGTAGCCGTTGAGGACGAAGCGCATCGGGAACTCAGCGAAGACAAAACTCAGCTGGTGAGGAGGAGAGAGCATTAGTTTCTGCAGCTGCTCAAACGTATCTTTCCAACGTTAAACTGATCATGACATGAGAAGAATCTTAGGTTCATTTGATTAAACGGCAGCATAAATGAGACTCACATGGAAGATGATGAAGAAGATGGACTGGAAGACGATGATGTAGCTGTGGCACGCGCCCTTAGGGAGCTTCTTCTGCTCCTGCACATGCTCTTCTCTGTAGTTCACATACTCGTAGTACTGCTGCGCCATCCTGCATGCCGATACATTCAATCATTCATCTTATGTTCAGTAGGTGTGTGTCCATTTGAAGACTGTATACAGAATTACCTGTACACTTCTGGATGTGTTAGACATTTTGGAGCAACTTTCCAAATCTATTATCTGAGGCTATTGTGTCCTAAAAACAGTGGTTACTAACGAGTGACTTGTTGTCATGTCATCATTCAGAATAATAGCGGAGCCTTTAGCTTAGCGGTTTCGATGCCGTTTCATGTAGTTTGTGTATAGGGGAGAGTGGGGTAAGTTGAGCCATTTTTTAGTTATGCTGTCCTCTAAGCAAGGAGAAATGACACATAGTAAAAATGAAAAACACACACCTATAATTCAGGATGTCTCCTATCAATGGCAATGATAATAATTCATATTTGATCAAGGGCAGTGAAAATATTACTTCAAAAAAAAAAAAAAGTCTTGTGGCTCAACTTGCCCCGGGTTAGGGGTAAGTTGATCCAGGTCAGGGGGTGAATTGAACCACTGTTCAAACCTGGGCATACCTCCAACACATCTTAAAGGTAACTATAAACAATAAATAACAAACCAAATACAAGCTTAGTTTTTCAAATATAAATTGATTTTTTTTAACATTAGCAAAAGGAAAAAGATACAATGTCATACATCTTACCAATCAAACACAGGGTAAATTCAACTTTAAATGTAGCCTATAATGAGCTCTTATTATCAACTGGGCCTACTTTCATTCATTTCTCCATTGAAAAGTGGCTCAACTTACCCCAAGGCCCGTGGTTCACTTTACCCCAAGGCCCGTGGTTCACTTTACCCCAAGGCCCATGGCTCAACTTACCCCAAGGCCCGTGGTTCACTTTACCCCAAGGCCCGTGGTTCACTTTACCCCAAGGCCCGTGGTTCAATTTACCCCAAGGCCCGTGGTTCACTTTACCCCAAGGCCCGTGGTTCACTTTACCCCAAGGCCCGTGGCTCAACTTACCCCAAGGCCCGTGGTTCACTTTACCCCAAGGCCCGTGGTTCACTTTACCCCAAGGCCCGTGGTTCACTTTACCCCAAGGCCCGTGGCTCAACTTACCCCAAGGCCCGTGGTTCACTTTACCCCAAGGCCCGTGGTTCACTTTACCCCAAGGCCCGTGGTTCACTTTACCCCAAGGCCCATGGCTCAACTTACCCCAAGGCCCGTGGTTCACTTTACCCCAAGGCCCGTGGTTCACTTTACCCCAAGGCCCGTGGTTCACTTTACCCCAAGGCCCATGGCTCAACTTACCCCAAGGCCCGTGGTTCACTTTACCCCAAGGCCCATGGTTCACTTTACCCCAAGGCCCGTGGTTCACTTTACCCCAAGGCCCATGGCTCAACTTACCCCAAGGCCCGTGGTTCACTTTACCCCAAGGCCCGTGGTTCACTTTACCCCAAGGCCCATGGTTCACTTTACCCCAAGGCCCGTGGTTCACTTTACCCCAAGGCCCGTGGTTCACTTTACCCCAAGGCCCGTGGTTCACTTTACCCCAAGGCCCATGGCTCAACTTACCCCAAGGCCCGTGGTTCACTTTACCCCAAGGCCCATGGTTCACTTTACCCCAAGGCCCATGGTTCACTTTACCCCAAGGCCCGTGGTTCACTTTACCCCAAGGCCCGTGGTTCACTTTACCCCATGGCCCGTGGTTCACTTTACCCCAAAGCCCATGGTTCACTTTACCCCAAGGCCCATGGTTCACTTTACCCCAAGGCCCGTGGTTCACTTTACCCCATAGCCACCATTTTAGAAAAAATAGCCTAGCATTGAAATACAGTCATCTTTAGCTTGATGATTCACATGGTTAATACGCTGCCAACACATCAACATACAATATGTGTTTAAACCTGGATACTTTTTTTTTGACATGGCAGCCGATATAGCTGACATCTAGAACATTTACTTTGACAAGCAAAACACGTTTTTTGTAAAAATGTTTACTTACCAGACCACAATGAGTATCTCTCTTTCACAGGCAATGAGAAATGGGTGGAGCTTGCATAATTTCTGGTCACTTGATTACAACTATAAGAAGTTGCCTGGTTACAGGGGGTGGTTCAATTTACCCACTGGCTCAACTTACCCCCTTCTCCCCTAGCCTATAGCATTAGCTTTTTTAACTTTTGGCGATTGGATTTACAGTTAATACATCCTAAAAAGGGGTGTCAATATGTTCGAGATAATCCCGTTGAAGCAAACGTCAAAGTATCATAAATGTTAGCCACAGATCTTATTTTCTTCAACTTTCCCTAAACCAATGGAAAGATTCCAGTGCTTGTAGTCGAGGCAGCCCTTGGTAGGCTCATTTCCGGGTCGGCCAACAAAAAGAAGTCACCACTGCACCACTCAATTGGGAAATTAAATAATGACTTGCACGCATGAAATATAGATTTCCATTATCTGTTTTTCTTCATTCATTTTTATAAAGGCTCTATATTCAACGCATGGAAATAAAAAAACGTAGATCGGATTGGTGAATTGGGTTTCTAACGGCATTGTATCACGAACACAAAAAAAGAGCTGACAAAGTTCCCAACACAGCGCTGCACAACAAAGAGCCTCGTAAACTATTGTTTGGGCATTGCACTGATGGAAACAATAAGTATTGTTATTCCTACACCTCTTTGTGAACAGACATGAAGATGATTCACCTTCAGCGGCTGACGATGCTTCAGCTCCAGTTGTACTGACTGACACAGCACCTTAGCAAGGATTTTGAAAGTAAAAGCTCTCATTTCACTTCACATTTCAAAAAACTATTATCAAGTGTTTGTAATTCCACTTGTGATTGCTTTCCTTAATGTAAAACTAATGTTTTAAACTTTGCACATATCTCTATTAAGGGGCACTATTATGCAAATGTCCAGGTTCATATTTTGTGCCCACTTTGACTGCTCACATGCTTGAGAGACTCTGCTTAAATAAAGGATTAAATAAACAAAAGTCTGATAGTTAAGAAAGTTCCATCAGTGATGTCAGATTTTCTTTTTGTAACTACATGACATGTCACTTGTTAGACGCTTTATCCAAAGCGACTTACATACTCAGGACATGTGGACAATCCCCACAGGAGCAATTTGGGGTGAAGTGTCTCAGGGACACAACGACATGCTGACTGCAGTGGGGTTTGAACCTGTGATCCGAACACCAACGCACTACCCCACTGTGCCACAGCCTCCCTACAGCAGGACTTGATGAACCCATGGGGGCGGGTCCGCTTTACTTTCTCTTTTTCAGGCCCTGTGTTTAAAGGGTTGTTTTGGTTTGAAATCCTGTATTATTTCAGCTAATTGCTTTTACTGTAAGTTGCAATTTTCCTAGATTGTCTCAAATCTCCCTTATATGTTTGTGACTTGATTTTTTGGCTACCTTCATTGGATGTGAGGGGATAAAAGTTCCTAAATTATATAATTGAAGCGCTGATGACCATTAGAAACGCTCAATATTAAGGATCATGGTAAGATTTATGGTAAAGGTCAAAGGGTAGTAATAAAGATATATTTAGGGTTTATAGAATTGAGGAATTGAAGTCCACGTGTACACAGTACTGCACTCACAGTGAATATAACCTCTGCATTTCACCCATCCTAGAATTACGAGCAGTGGGCAGCTATTATAAAGCAGCGGTGGGAACAAAGGCCTTGCTCAAGGGCAACTTGGCAGGGCCACAGGTTGCCAACTGGTACCTCTCTGCAGTGAAGGTAAAACCAACAATCGGAAACTGGTCGTCAGTCCACGTCACATGAGTACTTCCACATGACGTAGGTCCAGCCTCTGCCTCTTATGTTACATCTTTATCCGCCCACCCTTCCACATCCGCTTGCTCACCTTGTAATGTAATTTCCCAACGAGGCCCAGAGCGGCACGATGGCCACGCCGATAGCCACGGCCGATGGGACCAAGGTGTAGTACCGCTCCCAGTAATTGGTCGACACAAAGAGTGCGTAGATCCCTGAAGCGAGGAACATCATCCACTTTGTACCTAGAAACCTTCCAGGGATATAAATAGAGGAAATGTTGTTGTTATAGAGCAAGGACATTCAGTTACAAAAGGAAAGGTTTTATCATTTGTGCGTTTGCTACCTGATAAGTACGGGGGTGTACAGCAGACCTATGATGGGCGTGACGTTGATGCCCATCAGCATCTTGTGATCAATGTCCTCCAGGCCAAGGTTGCTATACTTCACTTCGCGGTAGGTCATATCATAATGGAGTATTAGCTGCATCTGCAGTAGACCTGTAGAGAAAGATTTAATAGAACTATGCTCTTCTTCCTTCATCCAATGCACTGTCTTGTGTTCCATACTGACCCATGTACACACTGTACAGAATCATGGCTCCAACACTGGCTGCAAGGACGTTCTTGATGACTCCAAGCCTCTTCCTCCTGTAGTACTTCCTCTCCTCCTCCTCCTCGTTGTACTCTGCTTGTGGGCCAAGAAACTCCTTTATTCAAGAAGAAAAAGCAAAGGAGAGGTGAGTGGGGGGGTTTGTTGGTAGTATTTAATCACATCTTTCTCTGGAACACTAGAACTGGAGTTTTCCCAGGAAAACGTACCTGCTCCGGTGCGTTTTCTTCTTGGTCCACATTCAGCAGTTCATTTATGCCGCCATTGGGAGGCGCTACGAACTGATCATCATCCCTGATAAACACCTCTCGATCGGCTGCCTCCATCTAGTGACCAAACCCGGCAGTACTCTGGATTATTACTTGTTTACTCGACCAAACCCAATCAATGTGTTTGTGTCATTACTCCCATTATGCTTCTGTAGAAACCATCTTCAGTTCATACTCATGAGAATACAGTCAGAGGTTTTTTTGTTGAATTATCACAGGTCATAAAAAAATTCAGGATACATTCCAGATAAAATGTAAGGCTGGATACATCTGGATTTTCAATATAATTACTCTTTTAAATTGTGGACTTTTAATGTTGGAGTAAATAACATGGGCAGCTGTTATATTTATAATGAGACTACTTCATTTTAAGTGCTTCTTTTTAGTACTTAATTGTCTATGAATTCCGATGACTGTGAGATAAGGGTCGGCTATTACTGTTTGTTATGTGAGTTTTTAGCTACCTTATTTGGATAACAATAGATAAAAGTCATGATATTTTGGAACTTCTTTGAGTTAAGAAGTCTCTTCAATATTGTAAGCATTGGGTTGAAGTATCATTGAAGCCTGAACACCTCGGATGTTACAATATTAAAGGTTATGTTTGGGCTCAGGGAAAATGCTTATTTTTGTATTTCTGGGACATATTCAGTGGTACATTCTCTTGTCGTTGACATTCATTTCTCTATTTTTCTCCGCTAAAGAAAATGTTTTAGATAAAACGTTCCTCTAAAGAAATAGAAAAAACAAATACTTTATTAAAGTGTGTTATATTTCTAAATCAATTCAATTGTATTCGTTTTTTGATTAAATAATTCTTGGTGTACGTGTGTTTGTTTTTTACTTTCTTTAAGTTAGTGGAAAGTCCAATGTTGTGGCTATTGACCCCTCATGTTACAGTTCTTTTTATTTAATATCTAGATTGTATGCAGTTTTACGTCAGTGCAAATAAGACAATAAAAGGTACAAAAATAGACACACTATATCTAGCAACGTGATTCTAAGTGATGTTCTGAAATGTTCTTCAGTGCAACTCAACAAACATGACCACATTGGTATAAAAGAGGATATAGCCCATAACATGTTCTCCAAAATGTTAGCAAGACATAGCATTGACATTTCAAGCTTTATTTTAGGGTCATTGAACTATCCTTATCTAGATTAAAATAAAATCCACGTTGTGTGCTCTTTCCCCCCAGCATTACCTTTAGAACTCGTGTAACGACTTCCTTTTAATCCTGAACGTAACAGTGGAATAATGAAAGGTGGGTCAAAGAGCTACATTATAGTACTGTCTGGTATCAAACGATGCTTTGGTATAGTTTTGCATACCTATAGCGACTTCTGCAGTAATAGTAGCCTAATACAGAAACACATTTTAGGGTTATTATTTAAAAAGACTATTCTGAAATACCAAGTGTGCTGTAAGTAACTCATCTAGCATACTTACCTAACGACAAGCCTCATTTTTACAAACACCTTGAACATCACTTACCGTGTTTCTCGCGCGGTGCTCCTCGCACCGGTCTGAAACGTTATTCCACCTACAACATAGAGACGACAGACCCCCTCCTACCCTGGGCCGCTTTTGTTTCAGCAGCTGTCAGTTCCCCTTTCTCATGTACAACGTGCAGGTATAAATAAGTTTAGTGAAGGAAACGAAAGTCTCCACTTCCTCACCCCAATCTGCCTGACGGTCTGTCTTAAAGGTACAGGCACATATTTAGGAAACCCAGCCCTCTGAGTGCTACCGTAACAGTAGTGAGACAGGAGGCAATTTCAATAGCTAAGAAATATGAAGGAAAAAGAAAAAATACCCTCATAGCAAAACTTGTGTTGTTATGATAATAGACATTTTTATTTGAGTACTTAATAACATCAAAACACTGTGTAGCTTCAACAATATGTAGCAAAAAGCTGCCACAGTGGTGAGCACAAAAAAAAAACATCACAGTCAAAACATGGTCCTCTCACATAGGGCACAATACAGTCTACACAAGCATGACAATTATGAGTTCAGTCCATCTTCAACACACGTCCACGTTAAGCCGGAGTGATGCAGCTGTCTGCATTGGAGATATTGTTGAGCCAACAAAGCACCATCCAGCCCTGACAGTCAACTTTATGCATAGCGTCTTGTTTAAAAAGACATGATTCATTCAGTGCTTGTTCTGATCCATCCGTGTATAAATTACTGTATTTTTAGGTTTTGTTCAAAACCTTGTCTGCATAACAGACAATGTAGTGTAGCAACATTTTGACCCCAGTTTACTTTTACCCCCTTTGAAAGTTGATTTTTAACCATGTTCAAAGGGTGATTTGGAAAACAGGGACTAAATGCAAATCATTCCTAGTGTTTGTTTTAACCTGCCACAAGTACCAGACGGTTGGTGCCACAAAACTTCAAATTACTTGAGTTTCTTCAGTAGAAACTGCACCCTTCATTTCGGAGCAGCTAAAAACAAGCACAAAGTATGACTTTAGAAATAATATCCTTTTCTTCTTTCCAGTTATTTTTCATGAGATATTTTTGAAGGACCAGGCAAAGCTGAATGTACACGAGGCTGGTGGAGAAGTTTCAAGATGTCCTCCTGCTGTCGTTCCACCAGATCCTTATCCTCTACTGCAGTGGAGGAAGTAGTTTCTCTCACTGGACCCTTATAGTTCTATGCTTTTTGATTTCCAACCCCAACCACTCATTAAAAAACAAGATATGGCGACCCCATCCCGTAACTTTTAAATCCCACAAAATGCTCTACTTCTTTCCGTTTAACAGTGTCTCTATTCGCTCCCTACTGCTGCCTTCCTCATAATTTCCTCGTCCTGGACGGAGAGCTCTGTCAGTTTGCGTCCCAGCTTCTCGTGGAGGTCTAGGTATTTTGCCACGCAGCGGTCCAGGCACACCGACTCCCCCTTCGTCAGCTCCGCCTCCTTGTAATGTGGTGGCACACACTTCCGGTGGCAGGCGTTGGTCATTCTGGGAATACATGGGAGTCAGGAGACAGTTAGATTTGTAAAACACGTTTAAAAAAATATTAAAGCTTGTGTGCAAACACATACTAATGCCTGAACATCTTAATATGATGTCCCACCAATATTAGCAGATAGTTAATGTCACTTGGCAAACAAAACAGCTCCATCTGCTGGAACTAAAACATTTTTCTAGATCTTGAGTGCAACTTTTTTGACCAAGTACATTGCTTACAGGGGACATAGTATGCTTGTTTTCAGATTCACTCTTGTATTGGTGCTTGCTACTAAAATGTGTTTGAGGAGTGACTGCATGCTTTTGCCTTGAGAAAAAGCGTAGCAACCAGAGACTATTTCTGATCGTTCAGCAGTTATCGTGCGATCGTTCCTAATTCTTCTTGTTACAAATATTACACTTTTTAGGAAAAGGGATGGTGACGTCAAATTGGAGAAGCTTGATTTAGATTTCAGATTCATAACAAAGACCGATTGAGCTATTTTACTATTAAATACTTGCAGTGTAGTACTTTTCATAATAATACAAATAATAGGTATCATTGTGTATTTAATATAATAATAATAATCATTAATACTATTATTTTCTTTGGGAAAAAATGTAAACTAATGTTGCATCACTAAGATATATGTACAATAAATAAAACATATTTCAAGACAACTTCACCTAGGGTACACGAAATAATATTAATGTGTGACCATTAATAGATGCAATAGCAATTACATTGTTACTTTTACATTGTACATCATGTACTTTTTATTCATGTATTTTTTCTTTTATTATCTTTTCTTTTTAATGACTGTTTTTAAATGCCTTTGTCTGAATGTCTTTCATTTTTGTAAAGCACCTTGAATTGCCTTGTGTTGAAAGGTGCTATATAAATAAACTTGCCTTGATCATAATTGAAGCCCTACAAATTTAAACTGCGGTTCATTACAGAAACAAATAAATGATATCCAATATTGAGACAAGATCAATGCTGTCAACTTAATGTAAGGTCATGTGTTACTGTCGTTTCATACATTCCGTGATTTTTTTGTCTAGGACTTTCAGTCGTTCAACATCGATCAACTGTTCGTTTCAATGGTGGCATGCATGTTCCAAACGAGTTGCTCGATGTCATATTACAGCGTGTGAGCTCTGCTGAGTACCAATTAAGCTGTCACATGCACTGCAGTCAGTCTACAGTTATTAGGTAGCTAGCATCATGTATTGTAGGGACTCTTCATGTGCAGCTAGGTCAACGCTGGCTAACATTAAGGTGAGCCTTTGTAACTGCAACACGACACGTTTAATAAAAGCTACGCATGAAGGCCAGAAGACAGTTTAATACCGTCATAAAGCTAGCATTAATGTGTTATAGCTAGCTTAATGGCTAACTTGTATTGGCTTACCGGTTGTACATGTCTGACATCATTTCCACCTCCAGCTCCGCCGCCAGCTGCTGCGCCTTCATGGGATCCATGTCTGCTCCTCAGTGCTGCTCTGTCCCCGGCTTTTAATACAAACACGTCGCCCTGGTGATCCTCTGCAGTGGACAGACGACAAGAAACTACCCGGTGCTTCTTCCTTAACCTTCAAACCTGCAAAGAAAACACGTGTGCCGTTCACGCTCGCACTTCCGGTGTCAATAAAGTTGCATTCAAACTGAGAGCAGTGCGCCCTCTCCTAGCTTTTCTGTACATTTCCCCAGATTAATATATAATTCATATTTATTCTGACACTATCACATTTAAAATCATGAAATATAAAACTGCAAACTCATTAACTTACTTGTGTTTTTGTGTGTTTAACCTTAGTAAAGTCTTACTGTTTATAATGTACAACAGTACCTGAGCACTCAAATAATGTATTTTGATTGAATGATTATGTAAAAAAACTGACACGCATGAAAATACAGATTTTTTTTAATAAACCATAATTATGCAATTGACACAACACTGTCAGTCTGAAAATTCAAATTTCACTGAAAATATCAAATGAAGACAGATGTGAACAACACGTAGAACTTTTTTCTCTATGTAATCAATACTTTTGCATATTATTAATAGAAACATGAATAAAATAATATAAACATATTTTAACCTTGTATATTGAACTTAACAAAAGGTCAAACCCAGAAGTGTTTCTCCCATGTATACCAACTGACTGGTAAAACGTAAAAAAGGACATTATCTGTTATATAATACTTCACAGCAAAATTCACTCAAGTCTGGCATCTCTGTGAACATACACAAACAAAGAGAACAAAAGCCTTTGCCCACAAGTGCTGAACCTGTCACAACATAGCCAAAAAACTATGCTCAAATACAAAATGTCACTCTGCCTCATCTCCAGTTACATCAACATCATTCACATCTTCCTCCTCCTCTTCTTCTTCCTCCTCCTCTGGAGTTATTTCAATGTTGTCAAGTCCGTTCAAACACTCTCTGCTCGGAGGCACTTTGTCTGGGGAGTAATGAAGGATGTCCACCTCCACTTCCTCCTCCACTTCCACTTCCTCCTCTTCTTCATTTTCTTCTTGATCGCAGCCTGAGGTTTTGCAGAAGCCGACAGTGTCTGAAGGAGGGGGGGGAGTTCTCTTGGGGGTCTGTGGGTTTAAAGGAGTTATGTTTTGTTGAGGCAGATGGGTGTCACTGCGCGACGAGTCTTCATTGTTGAACGAAGTCTGATGTGTATCTGACACTCCTGCATCATGGGCTTTTAGAGCTGAAAAAATAAGAAACCAAGATGGTTTATCCAGATATTTTTGAGACATTTTTAGGGGAAATAAACTAGTACATTATTTATATAAATGTGTTGATATCAGCCTTGATAACATTTAGCCCATCTTTTCAAATAGTTTGAACACTTAAAAAACCCATCTTTTGATCTTTTCGATTAAAGACTCCATTGTCTTAACAGTAGCAAAGCCGTCAGTGGTGAAATTGAAAAATCTAATGAAATGAAAATGTAACAAAAAAAAACTCAAACATATACAAGAAAAAACTATATTTTGTATAATATTTGAAAATAAACAAAATGGCAAAAAACTTTTATGAAATTCTCAGATTTAGTCACTAATGTACAGCTAAAATGGTAAAAGGTTTTCATCAATTCACTTTGCAAGTTTGGATTGACCTCATCGCACTAAAGAGAGGCAAGTGTTTGTTAATTGTTCTAAATCCGACTACAAAGTAAATGTGATTACGTTAAACCAATCCAGATATTATTCAATGCAAGAGGCAGAATCTGTGGTGTGGAGAGTTTGATCCAACTTTCAAAAGCGAAGGGGAGGGGTTCCTTGACAATTTTATTTTCTTGACTTTCTCTTGTTATTCCCAACTTTAATCTCCGAAGAGTTTTGGTTTATTTCCCAATACATTTTGGACTTTATACATTTTAATCAAGTTTTTTGCTTGTATTTTCTGAATTACCTCTTTAAACATACAAAACTCATACCTTGTTGTTTCTGAGTTTCTTCTTGAAAAATGAACCCCTAACCATGCGACAAGGTTACATAGTCTCATTAGTATGTTGTTTTCCAACCTAACCAATAAATGAAATTGTGAAAGTAGAAGTAGTAGCTTTTCCCTATTTGTTCATACTTCAAATGTTTTACTCTGTTAACAATGCAAGGGCGTGAACATTTTTCAATTACAAGTAAAGGGAAAAAAACACACTACCTTCATCAGGATTCTTTAGCGGATGCTCCCTCTCAGCTGCTACCTTGGCCTGGTCTTCTCCTAAGAACTCAAAGGAAAACACGGGAGGGGGCTCATCCCCAAACAAACCGGTCCCGTTTCCGTCATCTCGCTGTGATTGGCCACACTCTTCTGTTGACTTGTGGAAGATTTGATTGTGATTTTCATCAACTGGGACATTGAAGACGTGAGACTCCTTAATCCCATCCTTGTTCTGAGACTGAGCATTGTCAATTTTAGTCAATTTTTCAGTTCTGCTCCCGCATTCCTTCCCTTCACTTTCAACATATCTTGAGGTTCTGTTTGTTTCATTTTCCTGGCTTTCTTTTGACCTGCTTGTTTTTGAGTGTCGTTGTTTGATAAGCTTTTGAAACTCCTTCAAAATTACCATCTGTGGCTTTTGGGTTGTCTCACGTTTTCTTCCTGCAGGGATAACAACATTGTTATCGTCTACTACGGCCTTGACGGTGTTCTTCGCACTTCTGGTCTTCTTCAGTGGTATTGCAGCTACTTTACTTCTATTCCTCTTCCATTTTCTAGACCTTGGTTTTGTTTCATCTTTCACCTCCTCCGCAAAATTAATGTCAACAGCGGTAGGAGAGCTCTGCGGTGGACTTACAACTTTTTTATTCTTTGGCCTTCCGCGTCCCCGCTTGACAGGTTCTCCTTCTTTATTCACAATCTGAGCTATACAGGCCTTTGGTTTTAAAGCTGAATATTCTATGCTTGATTCACTTGGCGTCTCTTGAGTTTTTTTTAAAAAGCCCCTGGTCGGGATCCTTGTCCGTTGTTCAGTTTTGAGATCCCCGGACCCTTTGGTTCCCTCTCTCAGATCTTCTTTGATGGTTGACGGTTCATCTGGTTTCTCTAAATCTTTGTTAGAATGATCGGCCATTTCTCTTTCCTTCGTCAGCACATTGTTGCTTGACGAACCAATGCTCAGGTTTGTCTGCTCTTTGGTTCCATTATTGACTTTCACGCATTCCAATGACAAAAGAGAACTGGCTTCTTGTTGACTACTTTTGTGCTTTCTCTTCCTCCTTTTAGGTACTTCAGCATCGTCTATCATGACATCTTGTACTTGTTTGCATTTCAAACCTCCCGATTTCTTCCTGGAAGAAGATTCTTGTTCTGCCACATTTGGAAGATCAGCAGATATTGCTCCAATGTCTTCAACCCTCTTCCTCTTTTTCCTGGGATCATATTTTTCTTCTGCCACATGTGCAGGACCAGCAGATATTGCTCCAATCTTTTCAACCTTCTTTAAACTTTCCTTCATTATCCTGGGATCAGATTTCGGTTTTGCCAGATTTCCAGGGCCAGCAGATATTGCTCCTCTGTCCTCCACCTCATTCACAGTACAAGATGCGGCCTGTGTTTCGCAAATTTGAGGATTTATCTCCAGATGCCATTGCCTTGACCAACTGCTGCCGTTTGTATACTGTGGTACAGATGCACTTTTATTTGGTTTGGGATTGATGGCACTAAAAGGATATTGTAGTGGTCCGGGGTTACCTCTGAGCCAAGGTGGCCTGTCTAACGTTGTATGTGGCTGGATTTTACTGCTTTGGTGCGTTGAGTTGTTGATGGTAGGGAGATCTAACGGAGAGAGACATGTAGCAAGCCGCAAATCATCCATGGAAGATAAAGGATGTGAGGAGAGCGCCTCATTTCCATTTGTCAGGGGTAAAAACTCAAGGATGTTCGGATTGCCTTGTGCAGACGGTTCCTGACATACCGGGTAATAGGTAAGGGCAGTAACAGTTTTCTGTCCACTGGAGTATAGAGCTGTGGGTATGACTGATCGTGTTGTGGGTGCTTCAGGATATGGACAATTTTGAGTTTTGGGCATTGACGATCCATCTTTTCGCACCATGGCTGTGAAGGGTGGAGGATACTGAGGAAAGTGCTGCTGCTGCTGGATAAGCAAAGAAGAGGGCTGTACAGATGAAAGGCTTGAGCAGTTGGGCTGGTTCTGCGCTGTTAAACAATAGATACCTGTACGACAGGTAAGAACAATGTCATGAATTAATCTTGAGTGTATTCATCTTGAGTGAGAGCAAACAGGAAAGCAGAAGCAGACGTGAGGAAAACAACAACTTAAGTCAATAGGGAACAAAGAGTCTCCTTTCATTTGTATCTCTTCTGTTCAATCCACTAGAGATAATTATACAACGTCATGGAGGTCTGGAATGAAACTAAGTCAGGGGTAGCCAACACGGTGCCCGCGGGCACTTAGTCGCCCGCAGGGGCAACGAGAGTCGCCCGCGGGGCATGTTCTAAAAATAGCTCTCCAAGCAAATCCAAAATGTATATAATACACAAAACGAAAAAAAGGAAATGTAATAAAAAGAATCTACCCTATGCATAAACGAAACCTAAATCATAGCGAACTCTATCTACAACTTTATATCTATCTAACACCCCTCCTCCACCCACCCCCACAATGAATATCGACCAATCACGTTCTTGCTTGATTTGCGGGACCAGCGTTGCAGTCGGGAAGAAAAGCAATGTGGCACCTCCCCGCTGATTTTCCTTCTGGCAGAATCTACACAACACAGCAGCCCCATTGAACAGCCTATACAACACATGAGGGGCAGAGTTTTACTCTGTGTGTGTTGCAACTTGCTTATATATTTATTGCACTTGACGCAGACACGCATGGCGTAATTTCCACCTGGGGACATGTCCCCCGCTCTTTTTTCGAAATCCCGTTTGTGTCCCCCCACTTTACAAATATGCTTCTTTTTTTAACGCAAGCCGTCGTCGCCACGGAGGAGCACACAGCCTCTGTGAGCGAGCGAGACAGAGGAAGAGAGAGAGCGAGCGAGAGAGCTAGGGAGGGAGGGAGAGAGAGAGCGAGAGAGCTAGGGAGAGCACACCTTTATCTATTTAATATAGATAAAGTAAGAAATCATTCCAGTGTGTACTATAGGACAGTACAAAAAACAGTTTAAAAGGGGAATGATTAGTAAAAATATGCATAAATAAAAAGAAAGAATGCTAACTAGGTAACATAAGATAAGAATAAACCAGTTTAAATGATTTGTTATTGGTTGTGATCATATTCTAAAGATGTTTGGATTATTGAAAAGTATACAGCTCCCTTTCATATGAGTGTTGAGAGCTGTTTCCATAAATTCATGTTGTGCTCAAAGTGCTCCAGATTGATGCATTTCACTTCTACATTTAAAAAAACATCTTCCTGGGGGAGCATGCCCCCGGACCCCCCTAGAGGAGGTGAGGCCCGTCCACCCCTAAATAAAGCAGGTTAAAATAATTAAATTGAATACATGTTCTTTTAGTAAACACTGAAAACGGGTCCCACAGACCCAAACAGCACACAAAGGTTAAAGGTAAGCATATAATAATGTTAAAATGTGCTAAATATATACACTGCAAAAAACAAAAAAAAGAGGAGTAAAAGTAGCCCCCGACTTGTTTTATTTTTTTAAAATAGCCCTCACCCTAAAAAAGGTTGGTGACCCCTGAGCTAACTGGTCATTGGATGTGGTGTGAAAACATTTGGCGATTTTGTTTTAATATTTGTTTCATAACAACGGCCTGTATATTCAGTCATACATTTTATGAAATAAGGGATACCTAACTATAACTAGATTACTACAGGTTAGGGCTGTCCCGAATACCATTTTTCGGGCTCCGGATATTCGGTAGTAATCAGCAGCAAATATTCTGTGTTTGTTACTTTCGTTGCAGTTGTATACGTCTTAAGTGTAATTAGGCTTGGTTTCCTATTTTGTATGGACATGCTTTTATTTTTGAAAGAGAGTTAGCGCTGTTGACAGGAAGTTGTTGTTGCTATGGAAGCAACATGATGGAGATTAATGTAGAAAAAGTCATATCTACATATACAGGGTATATGCAGGAATCCTGAAGTCAAATTTAATACCTTTTTAAGACCTTTTTTAAGACCCTTTCCATACATTTTAAGACCTCATCGCAATTTTGAGTTCTAACCGGTTACCTTGGCGACACACTTTACCTCACATTTACTATAGTGATTGTAAGATAGCACAACTAAACAGAGTGCAGACAGACTACTGAAGCCTCCTCTCCACATGAACTTCAACCTCTCTGTGAAGGTCAGGTTTAATGCAGCGTGCTGCTTTGTTGCCTCTGTGCTCTTTCATTCCAGTAGAACCCTCAGAAACCAGTAGAAACCAGTATTTGACCAATAAACAAAACAATTGACAAAACTTTGAACTATGAAATATATTAAACTTTGGTGAGCTTCAGCGGTAATGCCATATAGAAGCTGCCTCACAACTACCCAGGGGTTAAATTGGGCTGGGGCTGTCCGGGGCTAAGCCCGGCACATAGGACGATGCTCTGACGTCATCACCCTCACACATTTGTCATATGTTTACAAAAAACGATATATATGTTAAGACTTTTCTCGTTCTTAATATAGACTATATTTAGGGTCGATATGTGTTGACCTTACTTTAAAATAGCAGATCTCTGTGACCGGATATAGTTTGGCTTAGACCCCGACCCCACGAGGACGCATACAGTAAAACACATACGCAAACGCAAAAAAGGCTTCCGTTCACATGCATTCGATTCATTAACGTGTCCGTTCACACTAGACCGCTGGAAATGCTGGAAACGCTGTAGTACATATGCCAGGCCTGTAAGTGGCGCTGCTGCCGCTACAAAATACACCAAAAGCAGCGAAGAAGACCCCAGAGCATGGTTGCGGTGGACGGCGTGTTCTCCTGCTGTTTATCTCTCAGGTAGTCCACCAGCACACAAAACTTCTACTGGCACTCTTTATTCTTGAACTTTTTCAACCATGCCAAACATTACGGGGAGGAAACAACTTGGCCCTGTCATACACCAGAGACGCACTGCTGGCACTCCGTGCTGCGGGAAGCCTCCCACCCGCCGACCTGCTGGAGGACATATGATCTACTGCTCCGAGGAGACGTCTCCATAGAAGGGGAAGGAGGGGAGGAGTACGGCAGCGCCTCAGACGGAGAGGCAACAGGCCGCCTTTACCCTCCATGATACTCAGTAATGTGAGGTCGCTACGGAGGAAAATGGATGAGCTGCGGATCAACGCTACAGCCTGTTTCGAGTACCGTGAGTCGTCTATTATGGTGTTTTGTGAGACATGGCTTCATCAGGATATTCCCGACTCTTTGTGTGAACTGGAGGGTTTTTCACTCATCCGCTCGGACAGGAGTGAAACGTCAGGGAAAGGCAAAGGTGGGGGCATCTGTGTATTTATCAATGACAAGTGGTGCAGACAACACACTTTGCGTAAGACTATCTGCAGCCCCGACGTTGAACTTATGTGCTTGAGCCTAAGACCCCTGTACCTGCCTAGAGAGTTTGGGAATATCATTCTCTGCACTGTTTATATTCCACCCAGCGGGAACGCAGCAAGTGCAGCAGCTCAAATCACAGACTGTGTTCACCAGCAGCTACTACACACTCCTGACGCTCCGGTTTTCATTCTAGGGGACTTTAATCATTGCAAACTTGAACTGTCACTACTCGGTTTTCAGCAATACGTTACATGTGAGACCCGGGAAGATAAAATTCTAGACAAATGTTACGGAAATGTGAACAACGCCTATGTGAGTAGAGCCAAACCCCCGCTTTCGAACTCGGACCATAACACTGTTCATCTAATACCTACCTACAAAACGGTTCTCAAGCGTAGTAAACCACAGACCAAGAGTGGAGTATCTTTCATGAGAGGGACGTGGATAATGCTACTGAGACGATAACTGACTATATACAATTCTGTGTTGACAATGTAATACCTCAGAAAGAAATAACTGTGTACCCCAACAACAAACCATACATAACTAAAGAGGTTAAGGACTGCATAAATTGTAAAAATATAGCTTTTAAAAACCGGGATAAAACGCAACTGAAATGTGTGCAAAAGGGGCTCAACCACATGCTTAGAGAAGCTAGAAGGAGACATAAGGACATTATAGAACAAAACTTTTCTACAATGAACTCCAAGGAACTTTGGGACACTATGAAGGCAATCACAAATATGACCCCAGCTAAAAAAACTCTGTACCTCTGATGACCTGCAAAAAGCAAATGAACTGAATGACTTTTACATGAGATTTGAAACCCAGGACTTCTCCTCTGAATGTACAGACATCATAGAGACAATCCCTGCTAGTGACCAGGATGAAAGGGTGGTGATTGACCGTTTAAAGGTCCAATCACTTTTCAAACACACCTGTACTAAGAAGGCCACAGGGCCAGATGGCATCTCTGCATTCCTCCTCAAGACATTTGCAGAAGAACTGACACCAGCATGGTGTCCCATATTTCAAAAATCTGTTGATCTTCACACCATCCCCACCCTCTGGAAAAAATCACTAATAAAACCTGTCCCTCAAAAACCTTGTCCAAAGGTAAACAATGATTTTAGGCCTATTGCATTGACATCCATTGTCATGAAATGTTTTGAGAGGATCATGGTGCCGCTGCTAAAGATGGAGGTTGATGTACATTTAGACCCTTTTCAGTTTGCCTACAAGCAAGGGCGTGGCACAGACGATGCTCTAAATAGCATCACACACCTGGTCACTAAACACCTGGAAGACCCTAAGGCAGTGTTTCTCAAACTTTTTCATACCAAGGACCACTTAACCAATAAAAAAACACTTGCGGACCACCTAACTCCACAAATATCCAAAATCACATCGTTTCTCTAGAACAGATTACAAATTGCCTGAAAGTGGTACAAACAAGTGGCAATATGTGTGATGAAGGTGTTGCGCTGGCCTATATCATGCAATTGAAAATGAAACTTAAGCTCGCTCCATTGCGGAGATATTCCTGTGAGAGTGCGGAAAACTTAACAACATGTTTATTTATTGACTTTTCATTCCTGTATAATCATTTTGCGCAAAGATGGCACTGTTTGTCAGAGCACTTCATCCTTCTGGGATTTCATGAAGAACAGCTCCAACGCCTGTGTGTATGGGAACACCTCTGGTGCTGGTCCATTAACTGCCAGTGTTTCCCACAGATCTGAAATATACTTGGGTGGGGTGGTGGTAGCGGGCGAGGGGGGGGGGAGGTGACGTGCAACAACATTAACCTTTCTGTTGGTCGCTTATTAGCAGACCCTTCACACGATGGCAGAGCGAACAGGTACAGGCAGGGCCCATAATGATAGCCCTATAGTTTAAATCTACTACCCACACATGAACATATGGAAATATGTTACTTAAAAAAATAAATGTATTTATAAATGTATTTAGGAACCTATCCATGTGATTTTTAGTGGGGATCGACCTCATATCCTCTATGGGGGTCCAGGGGCATGCCCCCCCCGATAAGATAGTTAAATGCATCAATCTGGTGCATTTTGAGGGGAAAATAAAGAGACTAGATCTATGAAAACACCTATATTAAACAGAACTGTATACATTTCAATAATGATAAAATCATGGCCATAACCAATAACATACCATTTCCAATATGAAAAAAACACTGAAACTTGTTTATTAATTTATTTTTGGTTCATTTATAGTTGTGAGTCTGTCTGTGCTCCTGAATCAGCCTCTCCTGTCTCCCTCCTCCCCCCCTGCTCCTCTTTGAGGCAGCAGCAAAGACTAGTTTTCTCTCAACAAGTTTTAAAAGTGTATCTTACCTTTTTTCACCTAGTTAACTTTTTATTTATTTATTCATGCATATTTTACTAATCACATTACATTTCATTTAGCTGACACTTTTATCCAAAGCGACTTATAATGACCGATTACAGGGACATTCTCCCTGGAGTAACTAAGGGCTAAGTGCCTTACTCAAGGGCACACTAGTGGTGGTGTTCCTGGCGGGATTTGAACTCACAGCCTTCCGATCTTCAGCCCACCTCACTATCCATTAGACCAGGGGTGGGGAACCTTTTTCCTCTCAAGGGCCATTTCAATGTTTTCAACATCCTCCGAGGGCCGTACAAATTATTGACCTCTGCTTAAAAATACTAAAATCACAGCCCACTCATTTCACCTTTCATTCATGCTGTGCAAAGAAAAAGCAACCTCTTAATCCAGATATCTTGCCATGACTCACGCATGCACGTGCACGGTTGTGGCATGACCACCAAAACAGAAAGCTATGGACACAAGATGTGTGCAAAATGTATTTAGACTCCTATCCATGTGAACATGATTTAAGTTGGTGGGACCTAACCTCCTCTAGGGGGGTCCGGGGGGCATGCACCCCCCGGAAGATTTGTTTTTAAATGTTGAAGTTAAAAGCATAAATCTGGTGCACTTTGAGAGCAACATTAGTAGATCTATGGATACATCTCTCAACACCCAGATGAAACAGAACTGTAAACAGATTTTCTTTTTGGATATTTTACAAATCACTCTCCTTTCAAACTGTATTGTTTATTAATAACAACTTTTTGTTACTGTCATATAGTATTTTATACCTGTTTACTTTATTCTCTTATTTGTTTTATAACTATAATGATCATATAAAGATGTGCCTTTACCTCACTGGTTGTAGAAAAAGCTTCTTATATTCGTTAGCATAGCTAGATAACCAGATGCTAATAACAATAAAGTTATTGACTGTATGATCAGTATGACAGATGAACAGATCGCCACTGGGCTTACAACTAAAGACACAGCCACGCAAAAACTGCAGCATGTGTACGGCTCCTTATTGGTACTGCAATTTTTGGAAGTGCCGGAGCAGAGCTGCGTTCTGGTGCTCCCCGTCAGAACTACACCCTTGTCAGACGAGACGTATACCACGTGACGGCAGGTTAGGCTTGTGTTGTGTTCAAGGACCCTGACCTTGGCCAGGAAAAACAGGCACTCTTGTTTAATTATTTAGCGGTCTAGATTTCTTTAATTTTTTTCTTTTTTGCGTGTGTTTATAAATTACCTCGAGGGCCACACGAAATGGTCTCGCGGGCCGTATACGGCCGGGGGCCGGAGGTTCCCCACCCCTGCATTAGACCAATCACTACCCTCTCAAATGGGAATATGTGTTTACATAAATGGTGACCACACCGTTTAAGACCCACTGAGAACTTAGACTAAGTTAACTATCTAAACACTCAGAGAGTCATTTACCTCATCAGAGCTGAGGTTATCCCGAGCTTGAATGACACACAGAGACCAATCAAGGGCTTTGATTTATGATCTGTATGACAGTGGCCATGTCGGCAGGACACATCATGTGGACAGCCAGTCACCCTGTGTGAGGCAGGCCACTTAACAGGCCAGAAGGAGGCGAGATCAGTGCAAGGGAGCGAGGGATCATTGTCTACAAGTTAATCGATCGCAGATGGCGTCGTGGTCACGGACAAATAAAAAAAAAAATTATTAAAAAAAAAATTATTAAAAAATTATATAAAAAAAAAACCTAAATGGGTCGCGAAATATACTTGGGCGGCCTTTAATATACCTGGGCGGCCCGCCCAAGTATAGTCTATGTGTGGGGAACCCTGCTGTTCTATCATGCAGTGTTGGAGAGCATCATTAGGTATGGTATCACTGCCTGGTACGGTAACTTGACAGTGCAGTCAAAGTCACAGATCGCTCGCCTGGTACAGACGGCTATGAAAATTATGGGGGTTAAAAAACACCCATCTCTTCAAAACATATATGAGCAGTCCATTATCAGACAGGCAAACAAAATAGTGTCTGATCCCACCCACATACTCCACCCAGAATTCCAGCTCCTACCTTCTGGTAGAAGATTCAGGGTTCCCAAGAGCAGGCTGAACCGCTATAAGCACTCATTCCTACCAATGTCCGTTAAGCTTCTTAACATTCACAGGAAATGAAATTTAGTCAAAAGTCAAATGTAATGAAATGTACTTTTTAAATGTTGGCCATAAGGGTTGTGCAATAGGTCGCCATTGTCAGTATGTGCGTCTGTGTGTATTGTGTTTGTTCAAACGGTGTATGATTGATGATATGTGTATGCCTCTTAAATGTCCACTATGTTTGTATATTATGTACATGTATGCAGAACTGCTGGATGGAGCCCAGAACAAATTTCCTTACGGGGACAATAAAGTATATCGTATCGTATCGTATAAAGACAGAGAAAGTAAACGATAACATTTATGGTTAAGTGTTAGCACCCCCCGAAGAGGCAAAAGCTCTTACGTTGATATTGGAGTTTCCAATAAATTCAATTTGACAGCCGCAGTGCAACGAATATCCGAATAACGAAATTGAAACCCGAATAGTACTCCAACGAACGTATTGGAGTAATATACTCCAATACGTTCTGGTACAGCCCTAATACAGATAAAACGAAAAAATATGGGTTTTTTTTTTATTTTGGAGTAAACCGTCCAGTGTTTCCCACAGAATTTGATTCTATTTGTGGGGGCACCGCACAAAAAAAGAAAAGCCAAAGGCCCCTTAACCTATTCGGGTGGCCCACGCATCCACCCCCCCTCAAATAACAAAATACATGTGAGTTCATGGCTACTGTAGCAGACAACGTTCTTGTTGCTCTTGTTACACCGGAGTTGAGGATCTGTGGGGTTTATTCTCCCAAAAATATAATTTACAATTTAGGCATTTAGCAGACGCCTTATTCCAAAGCGACTTACAATGACCAATTACAGGGACATTCTCCCTGGAGTAACCGAGGGCTAAGTGCCTTACTCAAGGGCAAGTGGTGTTCCAGGCAGGATTTGAACTCGCAACCTTCCGATCATCATCAGCCCACCTCACTATCCAGGCGGCCGCCACAAATAAATCAATGTATGGGAAACACTGCTGTCTGTTTAACCCTAAAATGTATCATTGAGACAATAGATTGGTGCAGAGATGAGTTATAAAACCCGGAAATTAGTTAGCATTTGACTAATTTGGTTCCATTGTATTGAATTCAACGTTTTTTTTATGTGTTTATGGTTATTATAATATGTGGTTAACACAAGCTGAACAGATTATAATGTTTTGTTCCACAAGATAAAATATGTCAGGAAATACCCCCCTGGTGAAAGTCCAAAGCTTCTATGTGTCGTAAAAACAGCAGTTGCTAACAAGTGACTACATGTCACTTGTACATTAGCTGTCATTAGCTTAGCGGTGGTAATGTGAAGCCATGGGACTGTGACATATTTCCTCCTGTTAAGCACGAGAGAGCCGGTACCGGGGCCCTCTTGCAGGAAACAGTGTCGGAGGGCATGTTCATTTAATAAACTATGAATGTTTTATATCCATGTAACAGGAAGAGACTCATCCAACTGATCATTTAAAATTTTTTCAAAAAAAAACACAATGCTAACGCTGAGCCTCTGAATTAGCAACGAGTGAAAAATGCTAACAGACTGCACCGAAATACACTCACAAAACCTTATTATTTATCTTTGCTGCACATCCAACACATCGTTTCACATCGTGAGGTGACACAGAATCGATGGGTGCAGACATTATTATTCAATGATACGAACTCGCGGAGAAAATAACAAGAACAGACATCAAAACATGTGGCGCTAGGTAGCTAAAAACGCTAACATGGCTCACCTGTGTCGTAGTCTGGTCAAAAGTGGTCTTCAATGGCATTAAAACGATAAAAACGCCGCTGAAGTTAATCCATAGGTTAATCCAATGTGTCTGAGTCCCTTTGAAATGATTTCTGATAATCCATAAACAATAAACCTGCTTTTCCGTTTCTAGATGTCAGAGCTAGAAATATTTTCACTCTGATGCAAACTGCGTGCCCGAAGCCCCCACCTTTTTGTTTTAGTATGTGTGTGAGTGGGGAGATTCCCCTTTGATTCTATTGGCTCTAACGGTCAGAAAGAGATGTCAATCACCAAAATCGACCAATGGGTTCCAGAGAAACGGTAAAACTTCCATTTCCACCCAAATCACCTCAGAGGTGGAGTTTTCTTTTGCTAAACCTCTCTAAAAAGGTGAAATGTCACTTGTTTTGCATCAATCTTGATACAGGGTACTTATTATATGTTGTACTTTGGATTCCTAAAGCTTTTAGTCTCCCTGACCATCATCCAAGGGTAGTTTTCACTATAAGTAAACAATAATTTTTGGACGGACACTATAATTTACAGTTTTTTACTATGTTCAATCTGAATTTTCTTTAAAATAAAAAACATCTATATTGATTCTGACTTTTCTACATCAAACTCACAGGTTTATCATTACTTTGAGAAAAAAGATTATTAATTTAACCTTTTTAGAAGGGAAGATATGGTCATTTGTTCTGGGAATGTCATTTTCGAGCCTGAGACCTGAAAAACAGGCTCAGGTTAAAGCCAGTGTGAGGAAAAAGTTTTTAGAGAGTACTTGTCCATGGACAAGTGAGTTTGGCAATTTACTTGTCCGAATACATTTTTCACTTGTCCAGAATGGACAAAAATTGGGGCCACTGGAATCTTCTTCTTCGCCATCGTATTTTACATTTTCCCACGGTTTTTACGACACCGCTAACGTAAGTGAGCAGTAAGATTTTACTGCATCACACATAGGGTTGGGTATCGTTTGGATTTTAACGATTCCGTTTCTGCTTTTCGATTCCAGTTATTTTCGGTTCTCGATTCCGGTTCTTTGAGAGGGTAAAAATAAGTCCCATGACAAACTGGGAGAAAAATATATTTATGAAAACATTAAGTCAAATCTGTATTCCTATTTACAAATCACTTCATACTGTTGAATTTCTTACGGTTATTGAATAAAATTATATAAAAATAATCTCTGCATTGTTTAGTTAGTTCTAAGTGGTGCAGTTTGAGAATGTACAATTGGCCCAGTCTCCTCTGATGTTACACTGCAACCTGCCTGTGAGACAGAGTCCAACCACACATGTCCAACACATAGGCCTAATAATAATAATACATTATATTTATAGCCTATAGGCCTAGCGCTTTTCTACAACTCAAAGACGCTTGCACGCTTACACATGTCCTGCAATACACATGGTGCAGCTGCTCATTGTTTGTAAAAGTAAATAAATAGTATTTTCATTTCAATAATGTACTTTCTATACCCTGCTTCATAAACAATACTGACATCCCTGCGCTGCTCCGAGTCTGGGGTTTCGGGGATGTGAGGACAGCGCGAGGACACAGACAGGAAGGCTGCTTCACTTCATAAAAGGAAATGGCAGTCAATATTAACAACACAGGAGCTAAAACGCTTAATAACCTTCATTACGTGTTAGAGAAAGAACATAGAAAGTTTGACAAAGATGAGGCTGTTAAACGGGCAGCGGATCCGCTGTGTGTAGAAAGAGAGAGAGAGAGACGCTGAGCTGCACCGTGCAGCGATCAGCTGATACGGAGCATAGAGAGAGAGAGCTGCAGTCCGCGGGGCTCGGCCTCGCCTCCTGTCCTCACAACTCTTATTAATCCCGGTACCGGACAATTGTTATTTGTTCCTACTCGGAACCGAGTTTTGCTTCCCAACCCGGCCAAGAAATCGACAAGCAGAACCGAAACTAACATTTCTAAACGAACAATGGCGGATGAGTTCTGCCTTTTGTAAACTGAATTTATCAATAATTTGTCAATAAATCGGGGCGAAAAACGTCACTTGTCTGCCGGACAAGTCAATTGAAAGATCTACTTGTCCGATATTGTAAATAACACGTCCCGGACGGTGGGACGTGCACTTTTTCGCACACTGAAATGTCTATCACATGTACACGTTTTTTGCAGCAGGATAATCTCAACATATTAAAAAGTTTACGTTGAGATTTATGTTGAGATTATCCTGCTGCAAAAAACGTGTACATGTGATAGACATTTGCAGAACACAAAGCTTATTTTTTGCAATAAAAGAAAAACCCCAATGGGGAAATCCTATTGCTTGTGGAGGGATCACTTGTGATGCCAACATCCGGGTTGGCACCACTCTATTGTTAAAGAACACCTTGCAAATATTACGTTAGGTGGAGGAAATAATAAATTGTAGGAAAAAAAATTGATCTAAATACCTGTAGCTGATGATGAGTGACCAATTTGTGTCCCAAAATCCTGGTAACACACGCACCCGGCAGCACTAGCAGCACAATGCATCAGACTCGTAGGCTGCTCATTTTCGGAAGCTTGGGTATGGCAAATGGCGGTTGGTTCATTTTGGGTTGGTTGATGATAATTGGACTTCTTGGAGTCTCTCTCCACGCCTGGCAGGATGTTCAGGTCCATCATGATGTCTTCCAGCAGCTTGCCAATCTGCTCATCACACTCTTCAGTTGGGCCAGGAAGCTTGGGGGGGGGGGCTGACTCGAGGACATTTTGGTTTTGGATTGGGGCAAAGCATTCAGTGGAGAGAAGCTGGGAGTCAGAGGTGGGGTTGGGGGGAGAATGTAGTTCAGGGGTAGCAGCAATAGGTTGAAGAATCGGGGTCTCGGGCTGGACAGAGGAGGTAGGAGGCTCACCGTCTGTAAGGTTTTTCTGTGGCCTTTTGTTGTTGGAACCATCCTTTAGAAAAAAAATGAAGATCACATATCTTTAAAAAAAGTCAAGTTGATAAGATTCAAATCATATCTGTTCCTTATTACACGGCTGCTAAGGAGGACAGACCTTTGCTAAGGAGGATCAAGGAACTATGTGCATTCGTATCAATCTGCAGCGCAAGAGAAGGAGCGAGGTAAAAAGAGTGCTGGACGTCAGAGACATCAGCAGAAGAAGACAGACAGGAAGTAAAGACTTAAGGTAACACGGTATGAGAAGACACGTTAAAAGACTGGTTAATAGAAAAGAAAATGTGAACAGACTCGGACAGCTACAGAAAACCTTGATCAGTGCCGCTTTCATTTCAAGTTACGTTGCTGTAGCCGTAGTTCCAGCAATTGGTACGCCGTGGAACAGACTATTTTTTTTTCTACATAACTTACACACCGACTGAATTAGGGCTGATCGATTATTGCAAAAATCATAATCTCAATTATTTGGGTCAATAATTGTAATTGCGATTATTAAATGCGATTATTTGTTGACTTTGAAAAATCCATTTATTGTTCTTTAAAAGAAATACTTTTTAACTGTTGAATTATACGTTCAGGGTAATCAACTGAAAAACCAATACAAAATAAAATAAAATAAATTATACATTCATATCTCAGGGCTCGACATTAACGACTGCCCGGGGCCATCTAGTATTTAGCTCGGGCAATGAAACCTCAACTGCTGGTTGCCCGATCGGGCAATCTATTATGCCAGTATCATGCAGCTCGCGGATCCAGTAATGAGTGACCCGACAGTAAAACTAAACATATCTATAACTATTTTAGGTAGTTTGAGAGGTAATTAAAACAGCTACGTGTGATATTCTAACCTGAAGTGTGTTTTGTCCGCTCACCGCTGCATGTGATCATGCAGAGCTGCGTGTCGACTTGTCAGCAGCAGCTGATCTCTCTCTCCCGTCAGATTAGACTTCACTCGCGTTTATGTCCATATCGATCAGATCCAGCTAGTTCTAGCTAATGATATGACTACCTGCTTATTAAAAGACACCTACACAATAAGTGTCGCTATGCAACTGGGTGAGGCCGCAAAGTATAGCGCAGCATTATGCATTTGTTTACATGCCCACCGGAACCCCGAGGCATTACCAACAGATCAACGCACAATCAACCCATACAGGACATCTCTTTCTACACATTAAGTGTTAGACATTAGAGTTGACTATTCTTGTCTGTCACATACTCTTTTGTCTGTCACATAAGTGGCGCAACTGAAGCGGTATTGCGCTAAAGGAAAATTATTTTGACCGGACATTTTGACCGAAGAGATTTAGATTTGCCGGCTAACGGGAACTCTGACGTCGCCATTTTGTGTGATTCGCGGATGCGCTCGGCTCCTTTCGACTGCTGCTCGGGTCTGCTCGGTCAGCTTCCGGATGAAGAGGTATTCGTTCGACCAACTTACAGTAGATAACATTACAAACATTTTTAACAGGGGCTATAATAGTGTAAATAATGTTTGTTTTGGCAGTTATAACTGAATGTAATGTTTTCTACTTTTTTACATCTGGGAAGGCATTTGCCTTCATCAGATGGAAAGTGTCTTGACCAGAGGTGCCTAGTACGTCGACCGCGGTCGACCGTTAAAATAGACAAAACAGGTTTTGATCCCTCCTCCCTTGGCCTCCCTGCCACTTACTTCAGGAGTTTACTTGATTGACAGAAAAAGCGACCTATCGCTTTCCAGTCTGTTAACCCAGAATGCAAAGCGATACAAAATCAGTCAAGCACTTCGAGATTTGTCTTGGCAGATGAGAAGCGCTATATAAATTAAATATATTATTATTATTATTAAGTGCCGGGAAAACTCAAATTAAGTTAAAGAGACAAACAACAAAATGAGTGCGGGACCGAGCAAAAAGCTAAAGACATACCACTTCCACGCAGAATGGGAGGAAGAATATTTTTTTGTGATGTCACATTCAAAGGTTATTTGTAAAGCAAGCGTCGCTCTGCCAAAGAAATGTAACGTGGAGGCATTATCGGAGTGTTCACAAGGCATATGACAGCGACTTCCCTCCGAGTAGCGAGTTGAGAAAGGTCATGTATTATTGCTACACAAACATTATCTCGCAGTCTTAGTGTCGCCAACTCGTTTCTAAAAGACAAACAAATGCGTCTATGGTCGGTGTATTTTTGATCTTTCCAATCGAAACGGGATCTCTCTCCCCCGTGTGCGAGGGGGGCGGGGCAGTTTACACACACTCGGCTGCTACATGCAGTAACACACGGCGGGGATGGCGGAGAGAAGCGCTCCAAGGTGTAGTTAAATGTTACCTGTCTTGAGGTGAACAATGCTCGTTGCCAAGAGAGTTTAGCATGTAAGGGCGGTAACACGAGCAATTTGTCTAAACATTTAGCAAAAGTGCTCCACATTCAGACGGAGGAATGCACCGGGTTCGACTGTCTTTCTAGTAGCTCTGTAGCTCCCCCATCCACGAGTAACGTTTCCACGTCAGGTGTTATGTATGCTAGCAGCAACACACGGAGTTAACACAATTATACAAGCATGGGTTAATGATTAGAGGTAACTGAGTTACTCTTTATTTTGTTAAAGTTTCAGCTATTCTGTTTACAGTTCTGTCATCAGATTATTTAATACGATTTGTTAAAACATTGTTGTTTCTTTTGATGTGAAATATTATTTATTTAATTTAAATAAAAAGCAATGTTAATTTTGTTCACAATTTGTTAAGTTAATTTAATAATATATGTATTTTTTAATCAAGTATTCATCTTTATTGTCTTCATTGTTAGTTTCCACATGCCTAAAACAACCTCAAGCTAAATCTAAAAGTTGATGGCTAAATAAGAGCGCTTGAGAAATTGTGCAAGGCATACAGTAATAGTCCGAATAGTCGATTAATCGTTTCATTAATCGATAGAATAATCGATTATCAAATTAGTCGTTTGTTGCAGCCCTATTGTAGTTATCCCATGTATAAATAAAACGTGTTATTCAGAAACCCTTGCAATTTGGGATTTTATTTTTGGTTGGTAGACCTCAGTGAGCTGGTCATTTCAAAAGTAGCTCACCAGCCAAAAAAGTGTGGGCACCCCTGGTCTTGACCAACAACTTAAGTATTTCTTATAGCTATGCAGGGCATGCAATCGAGCAAACACAAACAAACAAGTGAAATGAAGAATACAATTGAAATTGTACAATATAATATTGTGGTGGTTCATCTTATAATTCAGTCTAGAGAATGCACCAGACAGCATCTAAGACCTGCAAAAATCTAAATGTTCTAGGGGGAGGCCCCCCAAACCCTTCGTGCCATTTCGTCCGCACACATTTTTCAGGGCAATCTCTATTGGGCTCAGGGCCATCTGTAAATTAGCTTAGATGGCCCAAAGGGCCATCTCCCAAAATCCTTAATATCATACACTGTATCTACATTTAAATAAATAATATCAAAATAATAAATACCAATAAACAAGATCAACAAACATGTTGCAGTGCACTGTCACAACCTGACAACTCCTTACCATATAGCCAACATTTTGGTAAAACATATTCAACTCAGTTAAACATTAAAGGCTGGCCCACCGTCATGGTCCAGAAGTAACAGGAAATAAATGTTGAACTACAATTTAAGACCAAATAAAAATGTTTTGGCCACCATGGCAAATGGTGGTAGGGCTGCTCATGTCATCTCTTAAAAATGTTTTGCTAGAAACTAGGGCTGCTCGATTATGGCAAAAATTATAATCTCGATTATTTGGGTCAATAATTGATATCACGATTATTAAAAACGATTATCCATTTACTTTGAAAACATCAAATTATTGGAGAAAAAAATGTTGAACAGTATGTTTTTAACAGGTGATTACCCTGAACTTTAAGTATAACTCAACTGAAAAACCAATACAAATAAATCGTTATCTTTGGATTACGTTGTTTTCGTAATCGTTGCAAGCCGTAATTGCGATTAAAATACGATGAATTGAGCAGCCCTAGACTGAATATAATCCTCTATTTCACACAGCTGAAGCTGTGTCTGCCCCCTCATTACACAATGCGTGATGCTGAGCTGCTGTCCCTTTAAACACCTTTAGTATTCCATGCATTGTTTCTAGTGAGGGATCAATTGTAACAAACATCAAATAGAATCCAAGTGAATTGGATGATAACTGTCTGTGTATGAAAACATGGTCACACTTATCTACCTGTGTCAGGGTGAAAGGAAGTGTCAGCGTCTCCTCTGTTTCTCTCCTGCTCACAACTTCCCACACCTCTCCTGTCTCCGTATTCTTCTTCAGCTTCACCTGGGAAGACAATACAGGGAAAAGATTCAAATCAAGGATAAAAAAGAGATATGTTATGACAGTCTGAAAGCATTTTAAACACATCATAGCTTAGACGCCATTATTCTGTCATGAAACTAAATTCTGTTCCTTTCTTTTCTACTCTAGTGCAGTTGTGACTCAAAATGTAAGGCTGCAGTGGTTGAGTGAGTTTGATAGCCTGACATATTTGATGGATGAAAACGTAATTAGCTACAACAGTTAATGTTGATATCTTTAAATGTCATTTTTGTTTATGAAATAATTCCATAGATATTCATTTTTAAATGATAAATAACCGGAAACAGCAGGAAAAGTTAAAATGTCTGCCATTTGTGCTGCAAAATGATGTGGGCTAGTGTAATAGTCAAATGGCAGGAGGCACAATAGGTTTTAAGGCAAAATAAGTGTAAACATGTTTCTAAATGAAGTATTGTATTGTGTTGCTGCATAGAGGTCTGGCATACAAATGGTATTCTACAGATTTAATAACAAATATCATTGTTTAGTACAGATACAAATGGCACACTTTTTTTAATATATTTTTCAATGATGCTGAAAATAAATGATCAATTCCTCGGAAATTGTGAATCATATCGCAATTGCAATTTTAGTCAATATATTTGCACGTTGTTTTGGTTTCGTTCAGCCCAAAGGGAGCCTCCATATCCCAGGGATAATTTGGCCTTAAATATTTGACTATGTATAAAAGTCAGTGGAAATGTGTATTCGACATGCTTCACAAGCTTAACATAATTAAGCGTCAGAGTTTATGCAAATACCTCACTATGCGAGATTCCAGATTGTTTTCTACTTGAAATAATGAACTACTACTTACCTTAATAGCAATCTGTGTGGTCTCCATCATGTGGTGCACCTGCTTCATCTTAGACATACTCTTACTCGCTACATGTGCAAGTCTCTTCAGTGTAGACTTTCCCTGTCTTATCATCTCATCTCTGTGGCTTGGCTGCTCCGCATTTTCTTTATCGTCAGCTCTTTTGCCATTTGTTTTTCCATCTTCCGATCCTTTCTTAGTCCCTTCCTTAGCCAGCACCTGTAGGGTGTTCTCACATTTAGATGACTGCTGGTGGGCGGCCACTTCCTGAGGTGTTGAGATTGAGTCAACATTAAGTGAAATAGGAAAGGTCACAACGTTGCTGGACAAAGCCGGCGTGGGATTTTCTTCACTGTCAGAGGGGCAGTCTAACGTAGACTCTCCATTGCTCTGTGTTTGATTGTGCATAGTGGGAATATGTGGGCAGGAAGTGGAACGGAAATGTTTATCAAGTGTGATGTTTTGAGATTGGAGTGAGAAATCCATACTTTGAACTCCAGAGGATAAAGGCCCTGGGGTTGGATGTTCAGTTTGGGTTGACTGCGTAAAATAACCTCCCACTATATTTTCAGCAGTTTGCGTGCCTATGGATACACATTTTCCCATTCTGGATGGAGATTCTTGGTCTCTCCTCTCAGCCATCTCATTCTGAACTTGTGCATCCTGCATTGTTCTGCTTTCATTCCTCTGTTTTTCCTCCAAATGTTCCAGTCCTTGAACAAGGTCTGTGATCCCAAACGTTCGGGCTACAGACAGCACGTCTTCCTGCTCTACACCTCCTTTAACCTCCAGCTCCCCTGAGTACAGAAGGCTAACCAGCTTCAGCAGCGTCTGGCCCTTCAGGGCCTGGAGCCGGAGCTGCCGCTTCTGGCCCCTTGGAGGAGACATGGAGGCTGACAGCTTCTCAGACAGGTAAGGACTCAGCGCTGCAAGGATGCAACTGTGGGTTGGGACTGAGATACCTTTACAAGTAGTAAGAAGAAGAAATATGGGTTAATGTTCAACTACTCTTTAAAACAGGGGTGGGGAACCTTTTTCCTCTCAAGAGCCATTTCAATTTTTACAACATCCTCCGAGGGCCGTACAAATTATTGACCTCTTCTTAAAAATACTAAAATCACAGCCCATTCATTTGGCCTTTCTTTCATGCTTCGCAAAGAAAAAGCAACCTCTTAATCCAGACATTTTACCATGACTCTTACCATGTACCATACTTGGCTGAGATTAATATTGGAAGTGGATGAGATTGTTGATGATGTTGGAAATTGTTGATGATATTGTGATGTTGTTAATGATGTCAGGAATTATGTCTTGAATGTTGTTGTATTATTGTTGTATTATTGTTGTATTGTTTGGACCCCAGGAAGAGTAGCTTTTGCCAAGAGCAAAAGCTAATGGGGATCCTTAATAAAAATAAATCATGTGCATGGTTGTGGCATGACCACCAAAACAGAAAGATGTGGACACAAGATGTGTGCAAATGTATTTCGTTTCCTATCCATGTGAACATGATTTAAGTGTGGGGGGGGGGGGGGGGGGCCTAACCTTCTCTAGGGGGCATGCTCCCCCGGGAATATATATTTTTAAATGTTGAAGTTAAAAGCATCAATCTGGTGTGAGAGCAACATTAGGAGATCTATGGATACATCTCTCAACACCGAACTGTAAGCAGATTTTCTTTTTCTTAATGGATATTTTACAAATCACTCCCCTTTTAAACTGTATTTTTGTTTATTAATAACAACTTTTTTTTAATGTCATCTAGTATTTTATACCAGTTTTTCCTTTATTCTCTTGTTTTGTTATAACTATAATGATCATATAAAGATGTGCCTTTACCTCACTGGTTGTAGAAATAGCTAGCAAACCAGATGCTAATAACAACAAAGTTATTGACTGTATGATCAGTATGACAGATGAACAGATCGCCACTGGGCTTACAATTAAAGACACAGCCACGCAAAAGCTGCCGCATGTGTACGGCTCCTTATGGCTACTGCAATTTTTGGAAATGCTGGAGTGGCGTTCTGGTGCTCTCCGGCAGAACTGCACCCCTGTCAGACGAGACATATACCACATGATGACACGTTAGGCTTGTGTTTTGTTCAAGGACCCTGACTTCGGCCAGGAAAAACAGGCACTCTCTTGTTTAATTATTGTCTAGATTTCTTAATTTTTTTCCGTGTGTTTATAAATTACCTCGAGTGCCGCATCAAATGGCCTCGCGGGCCGGAGATTCCCCACCCCTGCTTTAAAACGTTAACGTTAAAGGTTGCCACACAGCTCATCCTCACCCTCAGTTTGCAGCAAGGTATCACAGAATCGGGCATTGTGTTGTTGTTTCTGCAGCTCCTCTAGAAGCTTCATCTCATAATCTGGCCACCTGTAACGCTGCATGTCCACATGGGTACTGGGAGGAGGAGGGACGAAAGACAAGGGGAGGACAGATAAAGCAGTATGGCTTGAATTATTATGAAACTCACACATTTACACCTTCTACTGTTGCTACCATGTACGTATAAGTCTACCTGACCACTGGTAGGCTACTGCCCAAATTAAACGTCATTTCCATTTTAGAATGGGTTTTATTCTCGATTCGTTTATTTAATTGTCAATTGTTAAAGCCCCTCGGATACATGCATATACACTCGATAGATGTATCTACTACATTTTAAAGCTAGTTTTTCTCTAAATGCAAGCAAGGTTTGAGTTTCCTAAAATATACAAATGTCACTCTTTAGCTTTGAATAATTACCATAGCCTACGCAGCACGTGGAGAACTGCACTCGAGCAATGTCAACCTTGGTGAATGTGATGGTTAAACATTTCATTTGTTTGTAATATTGTATTTTCCCGCTCCCATTTATTCTACCAACCATAGTCAACATTCAGCACATTGGGGCTAGAATTTAGCTAGCAAGTTAGCAGAAAAATAAACCAAAAATAAATAATAAACATGCAATGTCCACCGTATTCACACTCACTGGTTTAATAATTCAGTCTGTTACAATACATGTGTATTTAACCTATTTAAACTAACAGCAGTGCAACTCAGTGTGGTCAAGTTGTTAGCTAAGCGCTATGCAGCTAACGTCGGATAGCATTAGCAGGAAAGTACACTCACCTGGAGCATTCTACACACCGTCTGTTGCACGAGTAGTGGTATTTTGGGTTACTTAAGTGTATTTGCAAAAATGACAAATGTTTTCCAAAGGAGAAGAAGCTTTACATGCATAAACTAACACGTTTCCTACCGTCGCATCTGTTGTGTTGCGCATAGACTGTTAAAGGTGTTGCGTCTTAATCTCAAAGCGCCACCTGCTAGCCGCTCTGTGAAATGACACTTAGGAAAACTAGCATAAATTGACAAATTGACAAATTAATGTTATTCTTCTTTATAAAAGCACAGGCTGATAAACAGGTGACAATAAAAACAAAAGCTCCGAGAAATCATTTCTTTTTTTATTAAAAACAGTATTGCTAGTTACATAATTCATTCATAAATGAGAATGTGCAACTTTTAAGAGCCAAGGCAAAGAGATTAAGTGGTAGTCCAGAATCAGATGTTCCAAGAATGTTCCAGTAGGCTATCTGATGGCTGCGTTGGTGGATTGTTGTTTAGCTAACTCGTTTTGCATTTAATTAAGACATGAAGCTGAATGTTTTTTAATTGAAACATAAAAACTGATTGCATATGCATTCACCAAGAGCACCCGAAAAAATTAAACCCAAATCAATATTTAAAAAAAGGAAATACATAAAACCATTCAAATTAACAAATATTCTCTTGTATATATAGTTTAAATGTGCTTTTATTTTTTCTCTGCTTTTTTGCTAATAGCAAATTCTGGTCTATGCCTCAATACACTGCAACTTTCCAACCCTTACTCTCCCCTTTTCAGTCCACTCTTGAAGACAACGTGTTACATTTGAGAAAAATGAGGCATCCTGTCGTGATTCAATTGACATGAGGAAAGGTAGAAAACATACATTACCCCCCCCCACCCCCCCTTAATCATCCACTCTATCTACATCTCAGTCGGCACTAAGCATTTTTCTACATAACTGTATGTAAGAAATGTAGGGTGTGTCTTCTCCCATGTACTGTTGTGTAGTGTTAAAGCCAGGTAGACTTTGAAGCAGTACATTAGAGTTGTATACCTTATAAAAAGTCATTTCCAAATACATCACACAAACAAGATCCTGTCCCATTATTTTTTGCAGAATAGAAAACAGGCGAGTTTAATGTACAGTATTCCCCAACTGCTGAGAAAAAGACACCTTGTTTGGTTACCTCCCCCCTCCCCTATTTCATGTTCACTCATCAGAACTATCCTGATAAGCGAGGCACTCCAGTTAGCCCACATACAGAGATGCTGTTTGTTTGAACACATTCATAAGATTTACAGACGGAAATGCTGCCCAGGAATCCTGTAATATCTCCCAAGAATCACAAAGTTAAGATGCTTACACTTAACAGAAACGTAGAATACACCGACGAGATGGAGAATAATTCTATTTTTGTATTTATACTGGCACCTCCACCCTTTTACATCTACAGATCACAAACCTATACAGAAATACGAAGCAGTCCCCATGCATCATGTTGACGTCACAAGCTGCAAACAAAACAAAGCAGATGCCGGTTTGTTGCATTTAGAATTGGCAGCGGTAGCAGTGTCATTTGGCACATGAGCATTAACTGTGGTACAGAGCAGAGCAAGAAGAGGAACAACCAGAAGCAGAAGATTTCACACATATCTGATTAGATCATTAAACATTGGTTATCAATGGTAAGAAAAACATTTGTTTGTAGTATTGAACAATCATAGAGAGAGAAAAAGACATGTCCTTGAAGTGTTGTGTAAAAGTTCACCAAAAAGGGTCCTGTTCTGACCACAGTCTCTGCCTTTGGTTGAAGAGAGAATTAATGTTGTCCAGGCGAGTTGTAGTGTCGTAGTGTAGCTTGGAGATGTAGTGTTGTAGCCGTGGTGTCTGATCGAGTGGTTTTGGAGTTAAGGGTCTCGTGGCGCACAAAAGTGGTCAAAGTGTCTCGTCCGGTTTTCCACAGGGAGCGTAGATCCACGTCCGTTTGTCTCCGTGTGATTCTGGTAAGTTTTCCAAGCTGCGATAAAGGAATGTAACCAAAAGGGAAAGAGAGAAAGAAGAGGAGCTGCAAAAAGAGTGAAGAGGGGACAGGAGAGTTGAGTGTAAAGGATGGAGCTTTGAGTCCCATCTGTAGTGTTGTGGTCCCCCATTTGTCAGTTCAGCAAGGGCAGTAGGTGGGAGGAGGCTGTCGTCTCGTGATGCACACTATCAGTTTTTCTGCAGGAGGAGAAGAAGGGTCAGAGGTGATCACATGTGACAGGTAGGGTCAATTCTAAACCTACCCCTATGGGGTCCCAATCCGTCTGTAGTCACACTCAGAGCTGAAGGAGGCTCCCTTCTTTCAGTTAGAGGGCATAGATACAGCAGCAAGTTTCGGGTCCAACTACACTCTCTCCGCCAGAAAAATGTCATTTTCACAATAACGCTTTCAAATAGGCACCACTCGGACCAAATTTTTTTTAAATTATAATATAATAAAACTCCCAAAAACTTGTGGCAATTACTTTTCTGTAAACCTCTTTTTGTTTTCAAATCAGATGTTTATCAGCTGCTTGGTTTTTGCAACAGTCCATAGAAAATGTTACAATCAAATTCTCTATTCCACTTTTTAAGCATTTGTATATCAATGTCTGAACACACTGCTGCTTGTGTAACAAAATGATTTCCCAAAGTGGGATCAATAAAGTATCTAACAAGTCTACCATATTCTAGACTAGACACAGGTATAATAACCTTCTATAGTAACCCTCAAGTTATCATCTGGATGACAGTATTACATGTATTTTATTTTGCGCAGTTTACTCATAAATGTTTGATATGGAACTGTTTGTCGACAGCATGTTTCTTGACATACACAAACACTGTTTGCATGTGATCAGATAGTGCAGGTGGATAGTCAGGGCCGATGCAGACTCGCTGTTGGAGGGCTTGATAACCCACTCCCCCGTGTTGGTTTGGACCATCACTTAATGTGGTGGACTCTCCACACCAACACGGAATGGAAGGGTGTAGGGGTTGGTTTGGAACTGGGCAGTTGGGTCATAACCAACCCTTACACCCTCGCAAAGAGTGTCCCCCACATTAAGTGCCATTCCAAACTAACTTGTGGGGAGCGGGGGTTATCGAACTCTCCTACAGGTAGTAATTTACCCTTCAACAGCTAATCCGCAACGTATTATGGAACGAATGAGTACAAATAGTTTTGTGCAAACATTTACAAATAACTGTGCAAACTAAGCTAGTTTTATGTAACAACTTCAGGGTTTACTTGGGACCATATATGCCTGGGTGTGGTCTAGAAAATGGTTGACGTGTGCATTTGCCTGATAGCTTTTTTCTATATTTACAGGAACAAAAACCAAGAAGCTCATAATCATCACATTTTACAAACTAGACTAAAAAGAAATGGCACTTAAGATTCTTTGAGTTTTACGACAATTTTTTTTATACTGATACCAAACCATGGTTACGAAGTGAGTCCCAAAGCATGCCGCTGTATTTGCACCCTCCACATAAAAAAATGAGACTACAGACGGAGTTTACTCCATCACTGAGATGGCTTGTGTATGGGTCGGTTTGGAATTTAGACATAATGTGAGACGGGAAAGAAATAAAATAAAAATCAAAGAATTCACAGACGAGGCTTTAAAAAAAAAAAACACATTGCACAAAAGTGGCTGCTGGCAACAAAGTCACCACATGGTAGACGAACAAAGACACACAAACTGTGCACAGAGAAATAAATAACATCACATCTCAGGAGAAATAAATATACACTTTTCACCAGCAGGGGGAGCAAAAACAGTACAATGGAAGCTCATTGGCAACACTGGTCACTGTCTAACACAAATAGTCACAGCTCTTAGTCCACTGAGATATTAGGCCATGCCGTGAGAGGAGCAGCTGGTGGGACACACATACCATGCGCTGACATGCAGTGTGACAGTGGGTGAAGCCTAACCATCGTAAGAATCCATTAGAGGCAAAGAGGCCTGCCTCTCCCCATACATCCCTCCCTGAGAGAGAGAAGGAGAGATACACAAGAAAGAGCAGGAGTGTGTGATAGAGAAAGGTGACATACAGGAGGTGGTGAACAGAGAGGGTTATAGAGGGAAAACGAGTAAAAGGGAAATAAGGTCATCAGACGAGAAAAGAAAGAAGGGTTATAAAAAGGTTAGTTTATTGTAAGGTCATGTTTCAGGGGGAGAAAAAAGAACATCGGTGAGAAATGTGTGTGAAACACACGGATCAAAACGCAGTGCTTTAACAAGACATGCATAGACATGCTGTCTGTGGGTGTGTGTGAGAGCACGTCCGTTCACACGCTAACATTCTTAGCAGGAGGTGAGGATATTGGTCCGTGTGTTGTCCTGAAACCTTAAAAAGTTGTGTGTGTGTTGCACATGATTAACAACTTTCATATTTCCAAATGTTTCAGCTCGGTGCCCAGAATGCTGATGGGTCCCCAATCTGCTGCTCCATACTTATATATACACTGCATATGGATACTACCTCACATAACCCTACTTCAAAACATCCAAACTATCCCCTTAAAGTGCAGTCATGCAGGATAACGTGTGTGGGAAGAGTGAGAAGAATGTGTGTGTGTGTGTGTGTGTCTGTGTCCAGGTTTTTACCTGTACTGCATTTCTGTCAGCAGATTCGAGTGTGTTATCCAGAGTGTTCCTTCTGCCTCTCTGGTCCAGTGTGGAGTAGGCATCTGAGGGAGAAAATCATATGTTAAACCACAGGTGTTTTAATGCAGAAATATCACTAACATTGACAAGTTAGCCTATTATAAAGCTGTGTGCGTGTGTTTTTTTAATTGTCCCACTTGCCTGGTCCCATGTCGTTCAGTGGAATCATTTCCCGGTCCCCTTTGCCCCCTGTGTGTACAAAAAAGAGATGAGAAATGTTATAGCAGTTAGAGAGCCAGTGTTAGCAGCCGGACCATCTCCTGCCAAAGATAGATCAGTGTGTAGTAGGGATGCAACGATATACCGAATATCGCGGTAAATAAATGTCCCAATACCGTCGTGAGACTGACAATCTACCTCGCTTTTTTAATTTTTTTAAAAATATATTTTTGTTTTAAACCTTTATTTAACCAGACGGTCCCATTGAGATCATCGATCTCTTTTTCAAGAGAGACCTGTCCAACATGGCAGCAAGTAGGGTACAACATGAACATAAAACAACAGAACACAAAAGGACATCATATTTACAGGGCTACATTTACACACCTAGAGACATTGACAACAGGGTTTCCGCTAGGATTTTTTCTCGCCGGTCAAATGTCCGGGCAGAATTTATTTTACCGGACTAATTTGAAACTTACCGGTCATATTTCAATAATAATAATAATAGTTGTGTAGCAGAGTTTCCGTTAGCATGTAATTACCGGACTATGAGCAGATATGCTTCAGTTTAAAACTCAGTTCACGGGTCTCATTTTTATATTGCTTCAGTTTATAATCGTAACAGATCGAAAAATTCAGATTCATTTTTCAATAAATGATTCCACAAACAACAAACAACATAATTATTACATTCAAACAAACTACTTGTAGTAGATAACGTACATTATTCAGAAGTTTACATCAACTTTGAATAATAACACGGGAGAAACGGATCCTCTCTTTTCCCCTCTCCCTCCCTCTCTCGTGGACTTGTTATCGCGATATTATCGTACCGTGAGTTTTTGGTATGGTTACATCCCTAGTGTGTCGGAGTGTTTTGGAAGAGTTTCAAGTGTCAGACATGAGCCAGCGAGTTTTTGCAAATATATTATTTACACTGTGTGATGGGTGGATTTTAGTAACGTTACAAATCAGGGCCAAATAGCTTAAAAGATCTTTTGAACATTTGAAGGGGATTTTTCTTTTCCATAAAGGTAATGACAGATAACCCTGTTAAGGATTATCTTAAAATCCCCACAGTGTAAACCCTTTAATGTGTCCTATGATAAGCAGGTTGAGACAAACGAGTCCATTACAACTCCCATTTCATTCCCTAAAGGTCTGCAAACAGCCTATTGTCATATTATATGAATAACTTATTATCAGCAGCACGTGGAAATGGAGTGCAGATTATTTTTAAAACATCGGTTACATTTGTAAAATGTGAAGCATTACTGTGGAGATTAATTCTAGTGTTTCCCCAAAAGAAACACTAGAATTAGAGCTCTTCAATGCCCTACATCAAAAGCGGCAAACTCCATATCTTCATTAAATCAGTCTTTAATCAACCAGAATCTGACCTGTGTGCAAAGTCATTCAGAAGTCAAGTACAAAGCTACATCTAAAGATCTACATCTAACCCCCAACGGTTCAACTTCGACCAGTATACAATAAGTCATCTTTATGTTTTTGACTTTAAATTAACAATGAAATATACTATGAACTAATAATGCTGTTAGAGCAAGTTTTGTTTTGGGACAAAGTGAAGAGGAAGCCTGTTAAAAAGAGACAATATGGTCAAACTGTGTGGAAGAAGCAACAACAGTGTTCTCTTATTGGAAAGTGACGGTGTTGAAAGGGGAGACCGAGTGGGTGCAATGTGTAAACGCTTGCAGGCCGGATTCAAACCTGGGTTCTCCGCACAGTAACTGAGCCCCAATACATGGGCCGCTAGGTCTGAAAGGTGAGCTCTACGGCAGCGTGAAAGCTCGAGAAAGTTCTTAACCGTTGGATTCTTTGAGATTAAAATATATTTAATAGAAAAAAGACAATTGAATCATCTTGTTTGAGTTTTCGATTTGTTTCACCTCTGAAAGGCCTATTTCCTCTGTGAATTGTTATATTTTCACTCCAGAAGGACAACATCAAGCCAGCTTCACAAGCCAGACAAGTCATCCCAATTAGGATCAGGCTAAAAGCTTGAAAGATTACCAGTTGGAAAGGTCTATTTTAAAAGGTGTCTGAAGTGGCTTAGAGAAACAATGTGAGGAGGCCACGCAAATTCTTCTCAACAAACAATCCTTTTACTGAATAGACATCAGACACTTGCTTCCACTCTGGCTCCTGACCTTTGTCTATGAGCGGCAGGGTGCTGTCCTCGTATCCTCCGTTGGCCCTGGTGTTGTTGCTGGGGGGGTTGAGGTTGACCATGAAGTCCGTCTTCTTCCAGCCGTCCTTCTCCAAAGTGCGCCGCAGCTCCTTGTAGCCCCACACGGTCTGCAGCACCAGGCCGGCTCCACGCACCTCCCGCTCAGAGCGATTCCTGGAGAGGGAAGGGAGTGAGACATATTCTCACAATAACAATCTAACTATAGAAGCACCTGAAACATTGTTGCACGCTATGATTCTCTTAAATCTTCAGTATTGCATCACCTGCTGGTCTCAAGTGAGACTGCGCTGAAACCAAGTGAGCTTTTTCATAAAAAGTGTTTGATAACAAATCCTTAAAGCACCCTGACCGAATGACTTCGCACAATCGGCCTTCTCATTCACAACAATCAAGCATTGGAATATGCTTCCAGCTGACCTTTAAACGAGCACAGACTTTCTTTCTTGTTCCCATGGTGCTACACAATGGCTATTGAGCAAACAGTCATGCCTTGACTGCAAATGGTGGTATTAGTTGCAATGAACTGTAACATTGTATATGGACTGTATTTATTTGTATTTGATCAGTTTTACAATTTTAAGTGTAAAACTGTTTAATGTTTTCACTGTTAGTTTCATTGTTAGTCGTGTATCTGCCCAGGGAGGGACTGCAGATAGAAGTAGGTAAATAGGCTAAGACCATCCTTTCTTCTCTTATGATTATAGTATTTTTATGAACAATAATTACTTTTCTTTTTTTAAACTCATAATGGATGCACGCATTTCAAAAGGTGCAGGTTTAACTGGAGAAAAACCTGTAAAACACCTCTTAAAAATTGCACAGCTCTTCCACACCTAAATTCAGATATAATGCACATTATTATATTCTTTAATAGTAATTTCTCACATTATTGTTGCACTTATTTGTTTGTATGCACCATTAAACACTACATCAAATGTCCATGTGTAAACCTACTTGGCAATTACCCTGGTTGTGAATGTGACCCGGCAGAGAACGATCTCAAACATGAACCCTTACCCGTCCTTGTTGATGAGCACGAGTCTCTCGATCCCCTGCGAGGATCTGAGGGTCTTGGCAGACTCCAGGCTGGAGCCCAGCACCTCCTGGAGCGTGCTCAACACCGACACCACCGTCTCCTCCGACAGCGCTCGCACCGGCTGACTCTGCCCGCCGCCGGGCAGGTTGGCCACCAGGTGAGGCACCGCGTGTTTCCCTGACAACAGCAGCATGAGAAGAGCGTTAAAAATGTTGATAATATACTTAAATACTGACGCTTTTAGCTCATTCCCTCCTAGTCTCACCTAGGAGATCTCTGTTGCGAGCGTCGATGGCCATGTTGCGCAGGGCTCCGGACATGGCACGGACCACGCGGTCGTTGCCGTGGGCGAGCAGCTCCGTCATCATGGGTAGCCCCTTCTCGTGCCGCAGCAAGGCGCGGATGTAGCGCCCATACTGAAACAGACAATTTTCCTTCATTAAATCAGAGCATCAAGTACTCCTTATGACACAGACTGTTGCATTTTATGAGAGCAATGTGTGTATTTCCTGCTAAAGGAGCTCTACTGAGTAGAAACACCACTGTGCTATAAGGGACCTTAAAGACTATTGTGTTTAAACGCATGATTCATGAGTAGGGTTGGGTATCGTTTGAATTTCCACGATTCTGATTCTACTTTTCGATTTTGAGGGGCAGGGTAAAAAAAAAGATTACGTTCTTGTTGAGAAAAACAAGCATATCTGCCTTCTCAGGCATACCAGGAAGAAATGTTTGAACATTTTAAAGCAAAATGCTTCAATCTGGTGCACTTTAAGCAGAATGACTAGAGACTAGATCTAGGGGGTACATAAACACCCATATGAAAAAGATCGGTTCACATCTTAATAATTAAATAAGTATGTGAACATAACCAATAACAAATACATGTAATGTATTTTATGTTTGTTGTTCATTCATATCTTATTTTACTATTTTGTTTATGCATATTTTTTTATCTCTCCAGTTTAAAACGATATGTCTGGTTTACTGTCCTATAGTTTACATTGGAATGATTTCAAACCTGTTTTATCCCAATAATTATAAAGGAGAGCCTTGGAAATATGTGTTTACATAAATTGTGATCAAAACGTTTGAGACCCACTGAGATAACTTAGACTAAAGTGAACTATCTAAACACTCAGAGTCCTTTACCTCACTGAGCTGTAGTCAACAGCCTCTCAGTCTGACTGGAGAGGACTCTCCCTCCACATCATTGTAGAAACATCTTCTTCTTCTATCCGTTAGAGCCGCTAGCACCAGATGCTAATAACAACAGCGCCGGTTCCAGTGCACCCTCCCTTTCTCCCTCGCTCACTCGCACTTTGGCTGTGAGCTGCGGGCGCCAGATAAGCCAACATCCCCCATTTTCATCACTACGGCCCCTACACACGGCGGCGTGCGTTGCCGCTTCAACGCTTCTGCCCATTCACTTTGAATGGGGTGACGTCACGATTCGCCGAACTGCATTGTGGGAGCAAAGCGTAGCTTTTCTCGCGGTGCTCGCTGCAAAAGTAGAGCAATGTTCTACTTTTGACGCCTCGACGGAGGCGTCAGCCAATCAAATCCCGTTTATGCAAATCTGCCAGTACAAACGCTAGCCAATCAAACCGCGTGTATGCTGGGAGAGCCAGACCGCAGTTCATTTCCTCATATGCCAAAAAATAGAGGAGAAAATAATCGTAGCGGTTGGGAATCACCCGGTGCTTTATGATCAGTCCCTGTTCACCTACCGGGATACAAACCGGAGGAGCCAGGCATGGAGGGAGGTGGCACAGACAGTGGGTGAAACTGGTAGGTTTTCGCCTATTTGGGGAGTTTATATCCAGTGTACTTCGTTTGAACATTGCTATTGCTTTGTATGCAGGCATAGACAGTATTTAGCCAGCATGGAATGTTGCGTAAAATAGCACCATAGGCATTAATGTCATAAATGTTCATCATATAAAGTGTGACATGTAAAACCTTTTATGCAATTGACAGGAGAGATTCATGTGATTGGTTGTTGGTGACGTTGCTCGCGTAAACTCCCCGAGCTCAAGACACGCCCACCGCCAAGCGGCAACGCACGCCGCCGTGTGTAGGGGCCGTTACAGCGCCCATCGTACAGGGAGAATGAAAAGTGTAACCGGATGAAAAGGGTGTTACCTTTACTTAATTATGAATGTTGTTACATCAAGGCCGAAAATTAGGATGAGCCCCAACGGTCAAAACATTTGTTTTCCCTCCCAGAGCTGCCAGCGCAGCGCCTCCACAGATCTGGCGCCCTAGGCGAACATCTATAACGCCAGTGCGACGGGCCGGCCCTGGTCTCAGGAAGTGTAGGTACAACGCTACATTTCCCGCCCCGCCGCAGTCATACAGTAGGCTACGGAGAGCGGGAGAAACATTTCCTCAGGCATCGAAAAGCGGAACCGAAATTCACATTTCTAAATGATGCCGTTGGCATCGAAATGTTGGAACCGGTTCTCGGTAGCCAACCCTATTCATGAGTCATTTTTTAAGTGGTCTCCTTTTACAAAGCAATACAATTATTTCTAACCTTTTCAATATATTCTTATATAAACAAGTGCGAAAGGACTGATTCTTAGGGATGATAATCACAAGTTACAAAATGTTATCGATTCTTTTGCAATAATTATTTTTGATTTAAATAAATTAAGCCCCACAATCCCTTCCATTTGTATAAAGTCACATAACTACAATAGGGTTAGACAATTGTATTACTGGGCTCTTCAAGGTATTTCAATGAAAAACAATTGACATACCTCTAGTTCTTAATTTCTGACATTTAAGGAGGTGGGCTTGAACACAATGTGGAGTGGACATTTCTAAATAAAGGCATTTGACCACCTTCAAAACACTTACAAAAACTCACCTCTTCAATCTGGCTTTTGATGTGTGATTGTTTTTGTATTATTTGACTTTAACTATATATATATTTATTTGTTGTTTTTTTCTTTTCATTATATCTGTAAAGCGTCTTTGAGCACCTGTAAAAGCGCTAACAAAATACATCTATTATTATTATTGAACAACTAGTATTCAAACTCCCATTTCCCCGGATTGTTCCATTCACTAATCTACGTGCAGCAGTCTTCACCTCTTAGCCACAGTCCTTATAAAGTCATTCAAGACTGGATATAAGTCCTTTAACCCAGGAGTTACTGTTTCCTCTGCAGTAATGAGTGGATTGACAAGATCAAATAAGAGGTATTTGGGGTCATGGACAATTCCAATAAAAAAGCCTTAGTCCATTCCCAAAACATTTAAACATTTAAACGACTAATATCCTACTGTTAGACATGCTGCATGATTTAGGAGCTGTACACAGGTCCATGCTAGCTCGGGTTCTTAAAATCTAAAGCTTCATTCACTTGACAAGCAGCCAAACGGCTCTGTGCCGATGTCACCGTTTAGTTTCTGTGGAGGAAGCTCTCCCCCTCGGCGTTGCGCACCGCTCAGAGTTCAAGTTAATTTACTTTGACATCACAGACCTTCCCATGCTCAACCAATCAGATGAGAGCTGTATGTAGCGGCATAAGATAGCAGGGGAGCTAACCATACAATCTAAATGGAACTGACTTGTTTCCGCCCAACCTGAGTGAGTAAAGACAGAATCCCTTATTATGTGAATGCATTAGGACACTGTGTGTTTCCTCAGCACAGGGAGTGTTGGAGAAATAGGAAGAAGATGATAATGGATAGGAGGTCTTACAGTCCAGCGTCCGGCACACAGGTTCTGAACGGCTCCGGCCGAGGCCTCCAGCACGGTGGGGTTCTTGGACTCTTTTAGCAGAGAGGTGTAGATGCGGACCACCTCGGGATGGAACAACAGCTCGTAGCCTGCAGGGGGAAGAAGAGAGGATAGCAGGAAAGAGAGGGGAAGATGAAGTGGTAAGCAAACGTATATATAATTTGAAGAAATACATAATTCTTCTTAGTTGTTATGTACTGTAAACGTGTGTAGTTACCTTTAGCAGGCACGGTCCTCTTTGGAATGTCTATTATGTCTGCAGCTGCATCGTCATCTTTCTTACCTGAAATTGAACACAGAATCTAAATATAATACATTCATTTAGATTAATTAGTTCTACTGTTTATTCTCGTTAGGTGAAATGAATGCTATGACTGAACACTGAGATGCGTGAGGCGTGCATGTTAGTACTTCCGACCTGTTAGCTAGTCATTTACTCCATTACTACGACAACAGCAGGCAGCGGAAGCAAAGTGAAGTCATACAGAGGTAAAGAGCTTACCTTTGGAAAACCACTCATCTGTAGCCCAGCGCAGAAAGGGGGAGATAGGGAGAGGAAGACAGGAAGAGGAGGAAGAGAAAGCATTTATAGTAAGTAAGAGGAAAGCAGCCATAACTGAGCCACCCAGTTAACACCTGCTCAAATCCCGACAGCACTTCCTGCCACCACACACAGATCAGCAATGAGACATGCCAAGTGTGAAGGCCAATTAAAGCAGGTCATTTTATAAACACACACACACACACACACACACACACACACACACACACACACACACACACACACACACACACACACACACACACACACACACACACACACACACACACACACACACACACACACACACACACACACACACACACACACACACACACACACACACACACACACACACACACAGCTATGTATCAGTTTGTTGCGGTTATATGTTTCCGTTTAACCGACCTGAATATTATAAATACACAGAAAAGCATTTCATCCACAAACTAATAAACTGTGTGTGCTTTCAAAATGTCGAATGTTATCTGTTTATTGTCAAGCTTAAAAACCATTGATATAAAGAATCATGTATGTTTATATTTCACAGAAAAGCAGGCTATTTCGAATAAAACGAGTACCATCAATAGACTTGTGTAACTAGAAAATATTTATATATGAAACCAGTGCCCTCATTGTAGAGACAGAGTTGAAATGGGGAGACAGAAGGGAAAACATAGATATTCATATGTTACTTATATGCCCAACATTGTTTCTGTATTGCCTCATTATATCAAAGTAAAAGGAACATTTCAAAAACAAAAGGAAACTATGAGGGAGGGTATTAACACTGTAGCCAGATGCTGAGGGACTTTATAATAACATGGTCAAAGCCACAAAACGGTAGAAAGGGGGATGGGGGGAGGGGGGGTTGTACTCTCAGCGAAACACAAACAGAGTGCAGCAGGAGAGAGGATGAGCTTTCTCAGAGTTGGGGAAATTGCTGACATTCCTGAGTGGGCGAGTGGTTGTGTGTGTGTGTGTGTGTGTGTGTGTGTGTGTGTGTGTGTGTGTGTGTGTGTGTGTGTGTGTGTGTGTGTGTGTGTGTGTGTGTGTGTGTGTGTGTGTGTGTGTGTGTGTGTGTGTGTGTGTGTGTGTGTGTGTGTGTGTGTGTGTGTGTGTGTGTGTGTGTGTGTGTGTGTGTGTGTGTGTGTGTGTTGGTATCAGTGTAGCGACACACTGCTGTCACAGTGACACCCCCCCACAGATGTTGCTCCTCCTCCTGACTCTCTGTGACACAGACCTTTGCTCTTGCGGGAGCTGAAGCAGCCTCCCTTCTGGCTGGAGGGGGCGGGGCCCTGGTTGAGGGGCGCGGCCTCCTGGTATCGCTCACAGCCGGGGATTTCACGGTGCACGTGATAGGACAGGTTCCTCAGCAGACACACGCTGTTCTCTATCAGCTGCAAATACGGAGGGAAAACGGCGTGTGAGGTGGAGAGAAGAGACGAGGGGGAATTATTGCCATGCAACGTGTTTTTAAAACATCTGGACCGTGATCGTGATAAAGATTAGTCACAAACACGCATCATCACACAGAGCCAAGCTGCTGGGGTGTTGCAGTGGAGCAGATTGATCCCTTCTAAACTGTGAAATATGGATTAAGCAATACTCTGCAGTATTTATTCAACTGTGTCGTATTCTCAATTCATTATCAATCAGAGCAATACTCATAACTGTTCTCACATTTTGTGTAAGAATGGGGTTTTCAGCATTAATATAGTCAACACTCATGTTTCATATTCATCATTATGTTTTATAGTACAATGTGCACATTGGTACTTTAACTACTCTATGTTTATAGACATTTTTTATTTTAAATTGACTATATGCAGGTTCAAATAAAATTAATTAGAGCAACTGGTATAAAATTAAATTTCCCCCAGAAATAAAACATGTTTGAGTCATATAAACTGATTTTTAGCATTATTATCATTATTAATACAAATACACTACTTCTACTTTATATACTGTAATATACACTTTATTACATGTTTATTGTTGTATATATATATATATATATATATATATATATTGTAGTATAATGTGCACATTTTTACTTTAACTCTATGTTAATATAACAGTTTATTAAAATGTATATAATAATATTTAGATTTAATAACAATGTAAAAAGTATTTCTGAGTCAGTGAAAAGACAGGTGGAGACAAAATATTGATGTCTTTAGTTAATACCTTCTAAAAACACAGCATATGTGTTGTGACCAGTTGTCCTTTTCTTCAAATAAATTACTTTAAATGTAATCTTTATTACATTTAAGAACCCAGTCATTAGGAGTTTATTGAAATGTAAATTGAACACAACCCCACTATTATGCTGATGATTGTAGAGCAGTGTCTTAATTTGCTCCTGCTAGATACAACATTAATTAAAAAAATAAAAACCTGGTGGTCGTCCTTTACATAAAATAAAAAAATAGACGGGCAAACAGATCAGAGTTTCATTTACCTTGTTGTCGACGTCTTTACAGTCAATCTGGGATTGGACGATGTACATGAGCGAATCCACCAATCCCGTGCACTCCCTCAGCTTCCTCCGTGCCTCGCTCCGCTCTGAACTCACATTTCTTCAGGATAGAGGAAAGTTGAGAAGAGGAGAATGTAAAACAAAACGTGGATTAGTGGTGTGAAAGGTCGGGGGAATAATTGAGGCGGTTAAAGAGGTTAAAGGTGAGAGAGGAGGGGAACGAGTTCATTTAAAATGACTACAAAAGGATTCCTGCACACAATGCTTGAACACGCCCCCACCTTAAGAGTTGTTTGAATGAAACTCCTGCTTTACAAAGAGAGTACAGTTTGGGGGGGATCCAGTTTCAGCTCTGGACCAATTTCTCTATGACTCAGTGCTACTTAGGACAGGATGGATTGAAACTTGTTGAAACTGAGACCCGGTGAGTTCATTCATTGGTGAGGAAGGCATGTAAAGAAAGGAAGATGGGGGGGGGCTGTTTGGAATGATACTCAGCCTTGCTCTTTTGTTTTGGCTCGATATTCCCAGTGACAGGCCCCGCCCCTCTCACACAATGCCAGGACACATTTCCTACCAGAGGATGGGGCACTGATTTAACCTCACTGCGTAGTTCAGGAGGTTTGTTTACACGTTGTAGGCGGCAAACAAAGGTCTGTGTTATTGTGTGACTTTGGTGTTTAAGGGTTGGTTCGGTTTAACTAGTCACACAATAACACAATATGGCTGACGAATCAAGGCAACAGTAGATACAAGCAACTTTTATGTTTGGCGAGTAATTTACTTATTTTGTCAATGGAGTCTGGAGCAACCACTTTCAGCAAGTTACTTAAAGGGGCCATATTATGTTAATTTCCAGGTTCATATGTGTATGTGGTGCCTCTACTGCAGGGGTGCCCAACCAGTCGGTCGATCGCGGGGAGATTCCCAGTCGATCGCGAGATGTGTCTAAAAATAGAACAACAATATTCTGTTTTATCGTTAATGTCCTATAACATAATCTTCCTGTGCCAGAATAATGCACTTGAACGCATCAAAGCTTTGTGATTGGCCGGCGTGACCCCATGTGTCGGGGCGTGGCTGGTGGGTAGTGGGCATAGTTCGCTGACGTTGTCCTTGGCAACAGGAGGGACATTCCGCACACACACAAGACCGCAATTATGGCAGAAGCAAAAAAGCCCAAAATATATAATGCGACGCACCTTTGGGGGACAGTAAAAATAACAGAAGCATTTCAACAGGTTTTTGATGTAATAAAAACTCAAGTTAGATATCGTTATTAATCAGCTGTAAGTTTTAGTTTGAACTTATTCATTATAATTATTGTACAAAATGGTATAAGAATGCAAACTTAAATTGATTATAGTCTATTATCAATTCAGGTTAAGAAACTAGTGTTGCTTGCATCCTATTTTAAAGGCATTTCTTTTTATACTCGACTAAAATGCAAAAAAAAGGGTTTGATTCTATTCATTTTGTCTTTTTATTTCGCTTTGGCAGCAGATTCCTGTGTAGCTTCAGATCTGAGTTGTCTTGTTAGTAAGCCTAATTTATACTTTTGTAGCAACACTATTTGTATATAATGGCAAAGAAAGCGTTCAGAGTCTTTTCTTTTTTTCCTGTGTCATATGTGGCAGCACTGTTCAATGTTTCTTGAAAACATTACCCACTGTAGTGACGTGTGAATAAACTCCAACTCTGTATCAACAACACTGTTGTGTAACTTCAGTTAAATACTTGTATGTGTGTAGATTAGAAAGAGGTAAGATAAAGGATCTGCAGTATTTTATGGAGTATTAATCGTACAAAGGTCAGTTTTATACAAGTAGAAGTGTGTATTTACCTGGTAGCAGGCTGTCAGTAATGGCTACGCCTCTCTATTTGGACTGGTAGATCTCGGCAGACTGGCAACTTTAAAAGTAGCTCTCGGTTCAAAAAAGGCTGGGCACCCCTGCCCTACTGTGACATGTCTCCATGCTTCTATGTTCAAAAAGCTCTTTATTTTTCCTCATACTGCCTGTGCTGCAGCACCTCTTTTCACCCTCTGTCTGAAACCAGAGCCCAGTCTGCTCTGATTGGTTAGCTGGCTGGCTCTGTTGTGATTGGTCAACCTGATGGAGATACCCGCAACTTAAATGTGTTGGAGCAATAGCCAATAGAAGCGTCAGTGTTACATACTACTGTCAGTGTGAGTCCCATTGAGGCAACATCTGAACGTGGCTTTTGACAAGTTCTATACTTTATGTTCATTTCTTTGCCTTTCTGAAATTCCCAAGTCATATTAAAAAAAACTCTTCTTAAAAGACTAAACCAAAATAAAGTCTAATTTGTATATAGACTCAGTTTCAAAACACATTTTCTCTACATTACCTAATTAGATCTACAAATAGTATTTTAAAGATATATTAAAAAGCACGTGTTTGTTACCGATCCTCTTAGTAAATTACACCATGATCATTTTAAATATTTGTATTTAATTAACAGGGATGCTGCACATTATTACACATTTCTGTAAATGTGCCAAGAGGCTATTTTTTATCTGTAGTCCCTGGACTTTTGAAGGATAATGCAAATTGTGTTACAAATAGGGTCATTCCCTCTTATTTAGAGGACCATACCGCAATTTAAAAACCAGTCAAATAATCGCAATAAGCTATTTTTTTACATATTATGCGGTGCTACTCTTGGTCAATTTTATTTGTAATGATCTTGAACTCAAGCGTCTGGTCATAAGTGTATGATACTGTCCAGATCATTGCGGGGAATACTGAACTTTATAAACCTTTAACATACAGAGTTATTCCCACAGACTTCTCTGTAATGAACCGAGTGGTCAAAGGGAATGCATAGATAACAGCCTGAACAGACTGTTCTCACTGTGCGAGTCAATGCCCCACCGTCCTCTGCTCGCCTCTCCCTGTGAACCCTCCTCCCCCGCCCGGTCTCACAGAGTCACTGTGAGGACACACTTCTATTAAATATAAGCAGATATTATATTTAATAAATAACCTTTAAGTCTTTTAATGGGCAAACAAATAAGATCTTCTGTCAAAGTAAAGGCTTCTGACGTGCACAATAAACCACATGAATCCTTCTATTTCTTTTTACTGAAAGAGTAGCTTTCTATACGTTTGGTTTAAATGCTGTCAATGTGGATATTATCCCAAACATTTTTTTTAAAAGCAATCTGAAGCTAAATTATAATCCCACAAAATAACCATTTGTTCATTATTTGTTTATCACATGTTACCCTAAGTACCTGAAAAACCTTTTAAATAAAATGTGGAATTGTATTAAATGTGGGCCTTGTCTGACAGCAAAACTAACTTTTCCTTCTTCTTGACATATTCATTTTTAAGAAAACTGTATCATTCAAAGCACTTTCACACAAACGACCTTCATTGAAGTGTTTTATATAAGAGTTTAAGGATTAAGCTGAACGAGAGTCTGTAAACTGATGTGTTTATATAGTTTTGTTTGTTGAGCACGGCTTCTGTTAACTTAAATGTATCAAGAATTTACCATATTTGCAACAGAGGGCATTTTAGGAAAATGAAGTCTGTACAAGAGTTTAAAAGCTAACATGGGGTGAGAGATGATGTACAAATGTACAGTTAGCTGGTGAAGTATTCCTTGAAGTGCAACAAAAGCTTGTAGAATGGGCCAGTCAGCTGATTGGCGCATTCTTTTCTATTCGGTTGAATTGTTATGGCCTTCCTCATCCACCTCTGCCACTCTGTTGAGCAGGCCTGTTTCCATCTTCCTCAGTACATGAACCCTCCCTCCTCACACCTCAGGCCTATTCAAAATGGCGGCCCGCGGGCCAGATGCGGCCCAGCCTCCCACGGCAGTACAGACCATGAACACGACACTCCAAACCACCAAACCAAAACGCAGCACGTTTTTTCAAAGTGCATCTAGTGCTGCTAGCAACGGTGGCCCTATGATAGCAACTCTAAAACATGTCTCTCTCAACTCTGAAGCGTAAACAGAGACAAAACGGTCATTGATCTTGTGGAGCAGATGCGCGCATTCCAAGTCAAGCTGGACCTTTTCACGACCAACTTGAGTACGGGTCAGATACTGCATTTTCCAACGCTCCACAAACACATCACATCCCCGGCACAAATCACGGATGTGATGACAGATTTCATTGCGAGGTTGAAAGAGAACTTTGCCGGTCGATTGGATGGACTTGCTCTGCCCACAGAGGTGATGGGCTTTGCCAGAGACCCCTTCACTGTTGCAATAGAGGGGGACGTATCCACCAGAGCAAAGGAAGTGGTCCCCTCCATCGACGAGGGGACATTTATACTGGAACTTATTGACATGCATTCATCCGTAACCATGGCACAAGAGCAGCGCACTAACGGGCCAGCGAAGATTTGGAGTGACGTTAACAAACAGCAGTTCCCTAACATTCGGAAAGTAGCGATCTGTGTGCTCAGTATGTTTGGATCAACATACACGTGAATCAAGCTTTTCCCACATTAACTCAATACAAAGTAGCACTCACTGCTCCCTGTCTGACAGCACTCTTCACCAATGTCCAATTTTGATGTGCATGTGTCATATGTATCCAATTTTATTTTGTATGTGAGGACATTCATTAAGACTGCTATTATTGTATTCAGTTAAATGCACGTTGTGATGTGCCTGGTTCAAAAAAATTAACCTGAATATTGTACTTCTAAAGCAAACAAATGTAATGTACTTTTTTTATGCACTTTGAGATGCCTCAGATTCTGTTAAATTAATGCTAATGTGTTGTATTTGTATGCACTTTTTTGACGTACCTTTGTTAGATGAACAATGAATAATAATGGCATGTTTCTCATCGCAGTAATATGTGTTGGTTTAAAATGTGTCATTACCCGCTTTTTACAGGCCGCTGAATGTCTGGCCAGCTGAATTGTGTAGTTATAAAATCTGGCCCAACTGATTGTGTAATTGAATAGCCCTGCTCCTCCCTTACCTCAGACAGCCAGCCGTGTTGGTGAGGGCCGTCTCCCACTCCAGGTGTCTGGGCTTGCAGTTTTCCTCCCCCCCTCCCGCTCCATTGCTCCCTCGCTCCCAGCCAGAATGGGGCACCATCACCTCGTCGGAGAGGGCGTGGAGTGCGTGGTCCACGATCTCCATCTTTACCGAGTCGTGAGACGACAGGTTCCACAGCGTCCCTGGTGAAAACAGATAATATTGAGTTGTACTTTATTTAATAGTTATATTTTAGAGCAGTGTTCCCAAACTTTTTCAGTTGGGCCCCTCTTGGGTAATTGGAAATATTTTCGGGACCCCCCCCAACCCGGTTCCCATCTATATTGGTAGGATTAATTGTATATTGTTGTAAAAACATAACATTTCTCTGCTGATAATAAGAAGACATAAAGATCCAACTATAATTTTATATTTTATTATGGATTACACATGAACAAAAGTGCTTGTAATAGATACTGTGAATTAATTTGGCCTAATTAAAACTGGTTGGCCTTCTTCCCTGAGTAGTAGATTTTTAAATTCAAATGTATTTAAGGAAAATATATTAATGAACTACTATTTCTACTGCAGGTTGCAAACGATCACAACACTTTACCATTCCTATTCCACACATAGCCTATCAATCACTTGTGTGTGCTTGCTTTCCCTTGCAGATCTTCTCAAACCGGGGCTGTTGTTTTGAGACTGCCCCTCTCAGTTCATTCTCAATGTTCAGCTTTAATCTCCATTTCGTTTTGATGGCAGCAACAGCAGAAAAGCCTATTCACACAAGTAGGATGTTGCAAAAGGCAGCATTATGCCCACAGCTCTCTGACCAATGAGATATTTTCGAGCAGTGTTTGTTTACAATTGAATAATAATTAGGGCTGTCAGTCGATTAAAATATTTAATCGCATGATTGTCCATAGTTAATCGCAAATTAATCGCACATTTTTTATCTGTTCTAAATGTACCTGAGAGGAATATCTTTCAAGTTTGTAATACTCTTATCAACATATGAGTGGACAAATATGCTTTATGCTAATGTTTATTATCATTTGAACAATGACAAATATTCTCATGAATATTAAACACAACAACCTGGAAGCTCTCTCATTCAATACAAATGGTGTGTGTGTGTGTGTGTGTGTGTGTGTGTGTGTGTGTGTGTGTGTGTGTGTGTGTGTGTGTGTGTGTGTGTGTGTGTGTGTGTGTGTGTGTGTGTGTGTGTGTGTGTGTGTGTGTGTGTGTGTGTGTGTGTGTGTGTGTGTGTGTGTGTGTGTGTGTGTGTGTGTGTGTGTGTGTGTGTGTGTGTGCAACTCAAGGCATATGCTCGAACGGGAGCTGCCTGGACGCTGCAATCATGTTGCACTATCCGTGCTGACTTCTCCTACAATGTCCCACTGTCTGCTTCCTGCATAAAGTCAAGTGCTCGGCGCAGTTGTGGCGAAATGTCGCTCCTCTGTTTTCATTTAAACAGCTCCTTATATCCGTTAGCGCAGCTAGCTAGCACCAGATGCTAACAACAACAATGCACGTAAGGTCTCTCTCGCTCGCTCGGGCCACACATACACACACCCTCCCGGTCCTCCCGATGGCCAGTCGGTGCCTGCCGGTGAGCGTGGAAGTGTGGTCTGCCGCAAGCGGGCGGCAGGAGCGGGGCTGTCAGCATCAGCTTGTAGATGGTATTTTAATCTCGATGCGCTCTGAAACTACGGGGCGGCCGAGGACAAAAAATACACATGCGTTAATCGCGTTAAAATAATTAGTGGCGTTAATTTAAATGTTCGTTACCGCGTTATTAACACGTTAACTTGACAGCCCTAATAATAATACATTTGATTTATATAGCACACTTTAAAAACAATGTCATCTCTCAAGGTGCTTCACAAAGCTAAAAGGAGAAAATAATAAAATCTTCCCGCGACCCCCCTGCAGTACCTCTGCGACCCACCAGGGGTCGCGCCCCACAGTTTGAAAACCACTGTTTTAGAGTTATTCTTTTTTCTTTTGGTATTATGTTGGCTTTAATGGAAAAGTAGCACAGTAATACCATGTTTTGATACCTTCTAGAAGTTAAGCTTCACAATAAAGCATTTAAAACCAGTTAAACCCCACGGGGCAAAACGCAACATCTTGCAAGAAACAGCGTCTGGGGGCTTTTTAAAAATTAATAAACTATGAATGTGTCATACCCACTTAACGGGAAGAAACTCAGCTTTCAGACAATATTAACCATGCTTAGCTAAACGAAACAAAAGGGTGATAACAAAGGCTCTGAATTAGCCCTGAACGAAAAATGCTAACGCAATCTTTACAAACAAGATATTGATTAGCAAGCTGAGATTCCACAGATTCCAGACATAAGTATCATCACTGAGCGATCAGATCTCGCGACAGGGGAAGCAAATATTGGCTCTAACGGTTAAAAAGAGATGTCAATCATCAAAATCGTCCGATGGGTTCCAGAGATATGGAAAATGCACCCAAATGACCCCAGAAGAGGTTTTTTTTCTAAATCTCTCTAAAAAGGTCAAATTTCACTTGTTTTGCATCAATGTTGATACAGGGTACTTATTATATGTTATAGTTTGGATTCCTAAAACGTTTAGTCTACTATCATCATTCAAGGGTGGTTTTCACTATAAGTAATGTTTTTTGGACGGACACTATATCATTTAATAATGTTTACTATGTTCAATCTGAATTTACTTTAAAATAAAAAAAGATCTGTATTGATTCTGACTTTTCTACATCCAACTCACAGGTTTATCATTGCTTTGAGATTATTACTTTACCCCTTTTAGGAGGGAAGATATAGTCAATTGTTCTGGGAATGTCATTTTCGAGCCTGAGGCCTGAACAACAGGCTCGGGGCTAAACTGGTTTTAAACAAAAACATATTCCAAAATATACTTTCACTCTTGCATAATAAACGACATGGCTAGAGCATAAAACATTTACAAACAACTCTAATACTATATGAAGCTGGAGAAACATACAAATATATCACGCACACAGGCTTTTTCCGCAAATCCTTTGGTATACATATTTGGTATTGACTAACTATGTGCCAAGGCAGAAGCGAAGGAAGATAAAGGAAGAAGCATTTATAAATGGGGCATTCATCATTTATTGTTCTATTCCCCAATAAAAAAGACATGTATGCTTTCCATTTAAAATTATTATTGCAAAGTCGTGATGAAACAAGAGTGATAAAAGTCAGATATTGAAGAAACTGCTTATTGAAAACGCAGCTATCATCAGCATTCATATTTAATGAATGTGTTCATGTTTTCACTGATTGCCATTTCTCCAATCTTTGCTTATTCCTGTATTTTACTTGCACCACTGTATCAGTTGCACTTAGTCAGTTAGCTCTGGTTGTGACAGGTCAACCGCCGAGATATTTTGACACCAAGATTTTCTGATTTTACTGCAAATGTATATCGGTTCCAAATATCGGTTATCGGTCTCCTTGATTACTAATAATCGGTATCGGCCTTGAAAAAGCCATATCGGTCGATCCCTACTATTGCCAACAACTACACTTTAGCTAGTGTGCATTGAAAATAGAAACCTCTGCATTGTGACTCTTGAGCCGATTGGTCATGTGACCTTCTCACCTGTGATGATGTCAGTGAGGTCTTGGTCGTGGGTCTTCCTCAGCAACCGGACCAGAGCGGGCACTCCGTCACAGTTCTTGATGGCGATCTTGTTGTCGTGGTCTTTGCCATAGGAAATATTCTTTAGCGCTCCACAGGCTGCGTAGTGAACCTATAACAAAGACGCATTAAGAGGTCATTGAGCCATGAGTAACAATGGAATAGCACTAAGGCAGAGCACTGCTCTCACATTTTAGGAAGAGGGGAGTTTTTCACAAATCCAGCGCTCCCTAACTCATGCCTGGCTGTGACGTAAATGGTGAGCGGCCGTGAAGCCAGGACAGTAAACAAACATGTCGTCGGTAGTATGGGACTATTTCAAAGTTTCAGAGTTAGATAGTTCGCTTGCTATTTGTGTTAACAAATGCAATGCAGAAGTTCCACGAGGAGGGAAAAAGGCAACGAGCTATAATACTTCCAACCTGATTAGTCACCTGAAACATCGCCATGGCTACGATGGTGTTAAAAGCGTACGAAGACGCCTGCGCTGCTAAACTAGTGGCGAATCCAAAGCCAGCTGCAAAGGCACCGGGGCTTTTACCTATCGACGAGGCTTTTGAAAAAGGCAAGAAGTTTGCCAGAGACGACCCCAGGGTTACTTTTGTTCATAGTAGTAATGCTCATGTCATTTGCTCACGACTAGTCTTTTTTTTACCACCAGGTGTGCAAAAACTACAGGTACATTTAATATATATATATATATATATATATTATATTATTATCGGTTATCGGTATCGGTCTTGAGAAGCAGGAAGTTATCGGTATCGGTTTCAAAAAACCAATATCGTGCATCCCTACTGATTACACAGCTCTGAGGTTTTCTACTCGTGCAAGTCATCGTGTATATTCGATAGTCGGACATAGGGGTGGGCGATATTGAAAAATATGTTATCACGATATTTTCAGGCAGTATCACGATAGACGATATATATCACGATATTTTTTCATGTCGGTTATTATGGTTATTTTTCAACTTACTTAACAGTACAAGCACCTACAAGGTGACAGAAACTAAAACAAAAAGGAGCAACAGACCAAAATAGCATTTCAAGCTGGTTTTATTTCAGAAATGAATCCCTGAATGAACAAGTGAGCAGTGAACATCAATAAACATGAAAAGGAGGGTAAAACATAAAACATCAATGAGGAAAAGTCAGTGCCAAACAATTAAAATGTAAACTTTAGAGTAGACTTGAAGTGTAATAAAGACTTTAGCATAACTGAAGGTAAAAACATAAAACGCCACAGCGTCAGTTATGTCTTTCCACCGTTTGCTAGTCTTTTCATCAGGAGCCCCTTTATGAAATGCCTGCCCTATGGTAGTTTGTTTTGGTGCAGTCGCTGCATTCACACGCGGGGGACCTTGCACTCTACAGTCTCTGCATGCTCTTTCTGGTGCTTGCGTTTGAGGTGGTCTCGTAAGCCCGACGTGTTGCCATCTGTCGCTTTGAAATTTCCTTTTTTGCACATTTTGCAAATTACATTTGTTTGCTCCGTGTCTGTTGTGTTATATCAAAAATATTTCCATACCACAGACGTAGAGTTCTTTTTGGGGACTAAATCTAATTCTTCTACATCAGAATCTGACTCTCCGTCCATTATTGCTGTGCGTGCAGACTGCCAACAGTGTATTTTTCCTCGCAGCAAAGAAAGGGGGCGGGGACTTTGGGAGCGTGTCAAACAACTCGGACTGAACGAAAGCAGAGGTGCGCTGACATTGTGAAATCGATCGGGCTTGATATATGGTGAAATTAAAATCAGTAGGTGAGGCTGGGGGAGCGGGAGGGGAAGAGGCTCTCCGTCCGCTGTCATAGCCCCCTGCGCCGCGCACGGAGAGCTTCTTCCCCTCCCGCTTTTTTTTTTTATCACGATAGGACGATATCTCTGAAAAAGCATATCGTGGAGACCTAATATCGCCACGACGATATATATCGTCATATCGCCCACCCCTAGTCGGACATATACTTAAACGTAATGCATGCTTTTCTGAATTAATACGATTATTATCTGAGTTTTCTGTTAAAAATGTTAATGGAAAAAATCTGTTTGTTTTTTCTAAATACCAAAATACCTACACATCTCAAGAGAAGCTCTCGTTACCTTAGGGCTCAATTTCATGAAGACAAACAGTCCAATAGTTTAGTGTAATAAAACTCATCAACCTAAACATGTCGTGAGTGTAACTGAGAAGCAACAGCCTGATTGTCTCTTGGTTTACCACCATGTCAGATGCATTATATCTGTGAATTATCTGAAATATGTCTTATCGGTCCATAGGATCAGAATGAGCCCTGAGGGGCCCGCACAAATACGACAGACTAATAGGAAAGGAAAAGGGCCTCTTTCGAAACGTTCTCAAGATGCAGTCGCTGTTTGACCCATTTCTCCAGCCAGTAAGTCATCCGACACACACAGACATCAAACTTGTCCCTGGCTCTAGAGCATGTAATGTCAAATTTAGATGTGTCTCTGCTTTCAGAACGGAATGTATGATGTGGTTTGTCTGGTAATGCCCACACTAAGATCAGCAAAACCTAGCCACAGCCTCTGCTAAATGAAAGGGAATCATGGAGAAAGAAAAACGTACAAAATGTTTTGGCCAAAACCATATTTAGCACAAATGTTGACCTACAGGATTTGACCAAGTCAAGATGTCAAACACGTAATGCATATTTCTAGTTCCTTTGTTAAGTTAACCTTGTCGGAGTCCAATGAACACACGCACTGTACAAATACACTACATCCCTTAAGCTTCTCTTTCACCCCACCTAGTCCTCTCCAAACACCCTTCTATTGAGTAAGGAATGAACAGAAAGCAGGCCTCACCTCTCTGTTTGGATTGTCGAGCATACAGACGAGTGCTGGGATGCCTTTCATTCGACGCACATCAGTCTTGACCTGGAAAACAAAAGGATGGACATAAAGCGGAGATGTGGAAGGGGGCTGCTTTAAAGCGGCCCTCAATGCTCATTTTCAGGTTTCATTTGTATTTGTATTTTGTTCCTCTACTGTAGGGCTTCTCAAACTCCGGACCAAGGTCCGAATCCGGACCGAACCCTGTGTCCCATTAGAATTTGTTTTACATTATACAAAATAAAAATAAATAAAAACGTTCTGATTCTGATGTAAATAATGTATATATGTGTGTGTGTGTGTGTGTGTGTGTGTGTGTGTGTGTGTGTGTGTGTGTGTGTGTGTGTGTGTGTGTGTGTGTGTGTGTGTGTGTGTGTAGGGGCGCCATTTGTCGACAGGCAAGTGCTTGGACCAGAAGGGGGCCCCAAAGAAGGTAGATTAAGTAGGTCCACAGCAACGACAGCATGAAACACCCTTTAATGTACTGCAGCGATATGGTACATGTTCATCTATAAAGCCATGCTGGGGTTAACTACCAATTTATATATGCTCTCTGATCTCACAGAGAGTGGCAAGTAGCTATTGCCTGAGATCCCAGGATGTGTTTTTAATTACATGTGCCACGGGCTAGGACTGTTTAGGTACTAAAGCTTTTCTGTGTGTTGCTCCTCTAGCTTGGAACACTATGTAAAACAAATTGAAACTGAGCATTTTGGTTCCCTTGCATCATTTTAAAGCTCGGATAGATGAAATGTTATTAGATATCTGTCATTGTGAATAGGTTGCTAATGTATACTCCTGTAATTATGTTGTATTGATGTCCTTTTTGTTTGTATGTGTAACCAATGTGCTGCAGGTCTCCCTTGAAAAAGAGATCGTTGATCTCAATGGGATTTTCACTTGGTTAAATAAAGGCTACAAACAAACAAACGACATGTCTGGAAACCCCCTCAAGGGGGCCCCATGCATAACGCGCCGTAAGAAACTGCTTCTTAATTTCCGTTTCGTTGCTCCGCTCCGGCAGGGGGACGACGACGACACTAAAGCAGTGTTACTTTGTAGATCTGTACAAAGTAACACTGCTATCTTTTGTCCACACTATTGAGGATGCAGCAGTGTGTTATCTTCAAATAAACTTTATTAGAATAGCCTATGGACAAAACAAACTGCAGGGGGTCCTGAATTCACATGAGCGCCTCTCTAGTCAGTACAACAACTTTGCAGCCTTATGCCGTATAACAGAGAAAAGGAAGAACAAACTTTATGTTGCGTTGATGGTAGGAAACTTTATTATTAAATAATCAATCAATTTTTTTTATCTTTCAAATAATTTTTCATTTGAAAATAGAGCAACTGTGACAAAACGCAATTGCCCCCAGGAAAGTAAAGTATTTTGATTTAGATAGATAATGATCCAATAAGAGAAAAGCAATAAAAAAAGCTTTCCTCTCAAAACTTTCTTAAATGAAGGGTTCTACCCATCCATCCACTACTTGTTTTACTCCCACTCTGGTAGAAAAACAACAGACTGTCTTGCTCTTCCATCATACATGCCCATATCAAGCATAGAAGACACACGACTCATTATCATGAGTCATGACAGAAGGTGCTCTGACCTCTGCACTCCCCATCAAATTACCCTGAGTCAAAGTCCAGTCTAAATCACACTGGATACGATATAAACCGTAAACATATACGCTTGCACTTCTTACTTTATCGTTCTTGTAGGTGAGATGCTGCAGGTAGGCCGCTGCGTTGCTCCTGACGGGGTCCAGCCTGTAGTTCAGCATGGCGATGACCTCTGGCAGCTCTGGCTGACGCCAGCCTCCGGGGCCGGGACCCGGACCTTTCCTCAGAGTGCTGTCCAACGAGGCCATGCTGCCCCTCTCCCCCTGCGCCAGTGGGGCTCCGGCTCCCCAGTAGTACTGGTCCCCTGGGCCGCTCATGTCGCCATCCAACGTGCCCTCGTAACTCCTGAGGAGCAAGGAGAATATGAGTTGAGGGATAATAGACATCCAACAATGCAAGCAGAGAGGGAAAGTGTAAAAAAGTTTGTGTTAGGGCCGAAAATCATATGCAATAGAAATTGGGAGAAAGCAGTGACAAACATCTACTACCTTTGAATACACAAGGTGTGAGTCGTCTACTAACAAAGCTAAAAACGTAACCAGAAAACAATTGGAAACTCTCAATATTCTATGTTCCTACGGTTGCACTGTCTAACTGTTACGGTGTTAGTGTGAAGGTCCTTAGAGTCCGCTGCAATATCAAAATGTTTTAGACAGAAAACCCTATATATTGATGTTGTGTGGATAAAGGCAATATAACACACTTGGAATTGGAGAATTAAGAGAATAACATTACTTACTAAACGGCAGTCTTTAGCTGCAAAGAAATAAAACTGAAAATGAAATCAAAATGTGAACTGCTGCTCGGGCACCAGCTAGTGAATCTTACGCAGGCAAGAACGTTGTTTTGTGCAGTTTATTTTCAAAGATACAATATCCTATAGTACAACGGCAGTATCTGTTCCTGTCTTCTTGTTTTGTCTTTCCTGTGGTCTCCTTGTGTCTGGTAAACAAAACGTTGCCCTCTCTGGTGTGCCAATATCACTTCCACCTGTCGCATATAAATCCGATATATTTTTCTCTTTACTTTGACGTTTCTCTCAAATATAATTGTTTGCAGACGGGACATCACTCATATACACACATAGAATCATAATTCTTCGTGTCACTTAAAAAAAACGTGTCTTACCCAGCCCTGCGTGGGGGGGGCCCATGTTGGTAGCCATGCAGGTTGCGGGGCACGGTGCTGTAGTGCATCTGGTGTCCCATGCCGTAGTCGGGCTCGTCGTAGCCCATGCTGCGCTGATCGTCCTCCAGACCGTACGGCTCCGCGACAAACCTGGGGATGGAGGAGAGCTCCACGGCACTTCCCATACGCCCGACCTTCACAGGGACAAGAAATCATACAAGTCAAATACTGCTGGTAAACCCATGCTACGGGTTGCATATGTGTTCACTACATACAGCATGGAAGCAAAGCACTGAATTTAGTGTGTCAGATAACAATTAACCCTCTGAACCCAACAACGATGATGATGATTTGTTTATTGCACTTATTTATCATAGTCGGAAACTAGCAAAACAGAAATGATTGTCTAATTTTCAAATTCAAACGTTCCTTATAATTATCCTTGCTTTGGTCAGGAACAAAATCTAAAATAGTGATTTTTTTTTTTTATCAAAATAACTTTTTGACAACAGTTTTCATTTCCAGACAGCATATCTTGTGAAAACATAAAATTCTCCACACCTTGGAGCAACTTGGAAAGTCACTAATGACTCAGCTATGACAGACAGTCATGTGATAAAAGCTCATTAAACTTAAACTGAACTGCAGGCGGAATTGAACCTGAATTGTATAATTGTTATGATGTATAGTGTGATAAGTGTTTCCGTAGAGGCCTCAGAGACTCTCCTCTGGGTTCAGAGGTGAAAGCATGTCAGAGCTGCTGATTGTTGATCATACCTGAGGCTGAGCAGCATAGGGGTCCAGCTGGTTCCTGCTGACGGCTCTGTAGTTCAGATCCAGAGTTCTGTAACCGTCAGGATGGACCGGTCTGGGGAGGGGGAGGGAGGGGCAGAGAAGATGACTCTTAAGTTTCAAAGTTTAAGTCTACTTGTCTTTTTTAATGCTCATACACCACGGTATATATTGTAATACACATGTTTACATATTTTACTGCTACTTATATAGTATAACGTGCACATATTTGACCTCTTAGGTCAATACAAATATTTCATATTTTTTATTTCATAATCAGTTTTATTTAATTTAACTTGTTTATGTTACGCTACATGACGTCATTTATGTGATGCTTTTCTCTTCTTTTTTTTTTATCCAAAGCAACTTGCATACTTTTCCATCCCATAGATTTGCCTACAGGAGCAGGTATCTCGCAGAAAGACACTCGACGTACGGACAGCATGTGTCGGGATCGAACCACTGCCGCTCCTATTGGCAGAGGCCTATTTCACCCCTGAGCCACCACCAATTAAAACATTTTATATATCTTTGCATTTTATTTTATTCTAAAGTAGGAAACTATCACAATACCCTGATTCCCATCGGGATAAATGAAGTATTCAGATTCTCTTGATGGCTTTCAACAACAAACTGTACCTGTAGCGATCGTCCATGCGCGCCCCCCGGCTCAGGCTGGTGTAGGCCTCCGACGGGGGCCCGGTGCGGTAGTCTTCGTAGCCCGCTGGCGGTCCATATTGGTAGTTGCGGGGCACAGTGTGAGTGGGGTAATCCATGGGTCCAGCTGGTTGTGCTTGTCTGTAGACCGGTCCAGTGCAGGAACTCATTCCTGTCACTGAACCCCCCCCATCCAGGGACAGTGTGTCTGACACGGAGGGGATGACTGTGCGAGTGGTAGTGGTCTTTACTACTTTCTTTACCTGAAAGAACGCAGGGGTGAAGAGACAACATTTAGTATGTAAGCTTAAAATGATGTCACTTACAAGTAAAGACGCACCAATGTATGTTAGCCATATTGGAAAATAATGTGACATGTGCTGACGGCAGGAGCTAATGTGTATCCGTGTTGCTGGGCCATGTCATTAGGTACTCTATGTCCCCATTAACCCATAAACTAAAAGCTTGTTTTGCAGTTATTTTTAGGAATCAGCCTCAGCCAAATTGTTATTTGGTATTGACTGCAATGGGTGCATCCCTACTTAGGAGTAATTCTAGAGATGCAATCTTAAAGAAAATGTCACTGACGTGCTTCAGATGTATGCAACTCAAAACTCTTTTTTATATAGTCAATTCGTCATTTCCATTTTTATCCTCTCAAGTTACCGTGGTTTCTGTGCGCCTCGTGGTCCCGTCTTCATTGGTCTCCATGGAGATAACAGGTGGAGCCTCCTGAGGGTCTTCCTGCACCGTGTACGTCTCCTGCACCATCTGTCCAGGATCCATCCTGAACTGCACATATGTCAGTGGGAAAAAAACTTGAATATAGGTAGGGGTGGGCGATATGACGATATATATATCGTCGTGACGATATATATATCGGCGTGACGATATTAGGTCTCCACGGTATGCTTTTTCAGAGATATCGTATCTATCGTGATAAAAAAATAAATAAACTATAAAAAAAATAAACTTTTCCCTTCAGTTATGCTAAAGTATTTTATTGCACTTCAAGTCTAAAGTTTACATTTGAATTGTTTGGCACTGACTTTTCCTCATTGATGTTTTATGTTTTACTTAGTTATGTTTACCCTCATTTCCATGTTTATTGATGTTCACTGCTAGTGCTACCTCAGAAAGTTCATTTTTATACTGAGAAACTGTGCCTTGAAGCCATATCAAAATGTTGAATTGTTCATTCAGAGATTCATTTCAGAAATAAAACCAGCTTGAAATGCTATTTTGGTCTGTTGCTCCTTTTTGTTTTAGTTTCTGTTACCTTGTAGGTGCTTGTACTGTTAAGTAACTTGAAAAATAACCATAATAACCGACATGAAAAAATATCGTGATGTATATCGTCTATCGTGATACTGCTTGAAAAATATCGTGATAATATATTTTTCAATATCGCCCACCCTTAAATATAGGTCTTATTAAGGATATGTTTTTTTAATATGTTTTTGGGCGGTAAGTGACTTTATTTTAGAGACAAGGAGACGGAGGGGATGACATGCGTCAAGTGGTGCCAAGCCAGATTTGAACCCTGGTCCCTGGTGTATATGGCGGCCCTTACGTTTTTAGGATTTAAACGGCACGGAAAGAAAAAGTTGTCTTCAGAATATGCTTACGTGATGTGTCCCGTTGATGTAACCCTCGTTCAGTGTTAGCCTCTCTATGTCTGCATCACAAGGAATGCGACCGTTCTGAAGAGAAGAAACATACATGAGGGGAATCCAACACACACAATCACTGCTTGGAATGACTGAGCCGTTTAAGGCGTCCAGAGTGACAGGCTACTCATGTACAGTAAAGAGAAAGCAGCTTTATTCTGGAAGGCTTCAGTGCTGTGATTACCGTGCTGCTCAACTACATGCGTTTCCTTACAGTGATGCAACTACAATACATTACGCTAGGAATTGTCAATGAAAATAATCACTAAGCAAGCATTTCAATTCTTCAACCCAAGCAACTTCTTAATGGCAGCCGACCAGAAACAAACCTTCTCAAAAAGACCTATCAAAAGTCAGAGAAAGTTAAAAAGTATGTTTGCATTGTGTTTCTCATAAAAAAGAAAAACAGTATGATGACATGAACACACTCATCTAACAATCTTGTGAATGAACTGTGAAATGCAATGAAAAGATGAAATAGTTAGTAATAAATAATGACCCATAAAGAGAGACAAACAAAAACAACAAATTCGACACCACCGGCATGTCCAGCCAGGGAGTGGTGATGGGTGTTAACTTCCCATTCCAGCCACAGGGGGAGCTCTACGCACCTCTCTCATCTCCACTGCATGGGGGGTAGATCCCTTCTGTGATCAGATAGCATACAGTCATGTCATACTGACAGTAATGTTGTATTCTCAATCTTAAAAACCTAAACAAGTGAATGCTGCTCGTAATTACATTCTCTGCCTAAATCTGTTTTTGTTATATGAACACACACTTTAGTTCAGGCAAGGACTCGGAGAAGAATAGAAAGTGTGTTATGGCAGATGTGAGCGTGTGGGAACCTGTCAGTGGAGACTCAGGTTGTGTTGCGCTGCCTGGGAGAGAGGCATGCCGAAGCCTTTGGGCTATGTAAACACACACGGCAGAGATAAGGACTAGAACAGGCTACATTTCACACACACACACACACACACACACACACACACACACACACACACACACACACACACACACACACACACACACACACACACACACACACACACACACACACACACACACACACACACACACACACACACACACACACACACACACACACACACACACACACACACACACACACACACACTCTAGTGTGTGTGTGTGTGCCAGTTTATTCACGCACACTAATAGCAGAATGTGTCAATAAGGAAGTAAAAGAATGAGCGAGAGTGCGTAGGTGTGCCTGTCTGAGTATGAAGTCACCCGACAGTGCCTGAACCAGGCATGACTCATGCATGCTACACAGGGTGTGTAAGCAAATAGTGAAACAAATGGTATTCGCTACACACACACACACACACACACACACACACACACACTCGGACTCAGATTTTACCCAAGAATTCACAGGTGATGAAACAGGGCTGAAGGAAAACCAGTTAACGGACTTTGTCCCGCTGAAAAAAGTAGCCAAGGACGTCTTCCTTATTCCAGAACATGAAAGCGATTCGTAGATAAACCAGCCGGCTGACATACTGTAGCTACAAAGGTAAACTCTTGATGATGGTCCAGAAAAAGGCCAATATCACAACATACAAAATGTTAAACAAGTCATGGCTCTGCATGCAAACTCTCACGGACAAGACACACATGATGAGTTACAGCTGGTTGTAAAGATGTATTGGTGAAGGGATAGGATGACGATGCAATACATTTGGTTTTGAATGAGAAGAATACTGAGGAACCGTTGGAGGCTGGAAAAACATTGGTCAGCAAAAGCCGCGAGGAGCAACAGAGGGTGCAAAGGACCTCCTCGGGAAAGCTAAAGAGTGGTGCAGGAATTAGTCCCAAAACCCAGAAGTGAGTTCAAATGCAACCAATTCTGGTTCCTTCCTGTCCAAGTGGAGTCTTTTTAAAGAGGAGATCATGTGCTCTTTTTCAAGTTAATATTTGTACTTTGTGCCTCTACTGTGACAATGTGTGGGAGAAAAAACTCCCTCGTCTGGAGGGAATTTGGGGATGTTAGCATTTGAAGGCCATTAACATGCATGCATTTTGAAAAACTAAATAACACACTACACGAACGGGAAAACCCCAAAAAGCATAATAGGGCCCATTTAAAAACAACATGAAGGAATGTTACTGTTCTACAAAATAAAATATTGAAGCTTGTGTCATAAAACAGCAGTTGCTAACAAATGTTTAAAAGAGACTACTAAACGACATCACGGCAAACACCTTAGCGGTTGGGACGCAAGGCCATGGAACTTTGATGTCGTTTTATTTATAGCCTGACATTAGTTGTTGTTAATATGTGGAGATTATCCTGCTAAACTAAATGTGTGGCCCAGAACCTTTTTTTCGGATGTATAATAAAATCCAGTAAAAAATCCCTTTGACTTTTGTTGAGGGACCACTTGCGATTCTAACTTCCAGGTCGGCTTACAAATATCCCTGCACCACTCTGGGGGAGCTTCATTTCCTTTATTTAACCCAAAATTCAAGCATGCTTCATTACCATCTACATTTAACCTAGCCAGCAGGTTTGGTTTATGCACTACAATCCAGCCAGGCTATACAGAAGGGATGGAGGTGACCATGGAGATGAAACATAGGAAGAACTTGCTCGGATCAAGGTTGAATGCGAGGGACGTTTTTCGATGGAAAATGTGCGTGATGGAGGGAAAAAAATGGAATGGGGCGAGGGGAGTTTTTTCCGTGTTACCTGCATGTTGGGGAGGGGGCGGGGCAGGGTGCCGGCACACGACCTCCGCTCCTCCTCAAGAGCTCGGCTCAGCATCTCAAACTGCCTCTCCTGCTCCCGCACCGAGGCCAGCAGGGAGGCCGTACTCGCACACTGCTCCATTCACACGCTGGGAGCAGAGCAGATCAGAGCACAGGACAGGACAGGACAAAGGTCAACACCAGAGAGCAGAAGAGATTCAAACCAACACCGGGATTTCATTAAAGAACAGACATATAAATCACCCATGTAGACAGATATAAAAAGGCAGAAGAGCTGTGGCACAGTGAACATCTGGGAGGTGCTAATGAAGTTGAAACGTAAAGGTTGGAAAGCAGCAGGTGCTGACGCAGGAAAGGCAAGGGAAAATAAACGAGAACTGCGGAGATAAAGACGCAGGTACAGAGAAAATGTGAACAGGAGCAAGAGGAACAGCAGGCACAAAGAAAGAGCTCCTTGAGAAGTCAAGGTGGGACCAGTAGAAGCAAAGCCGTCACATCTTCGGCACGTTTCCTCACCTACTGCATTGCACGGTTAAAAATAGAGGAAAAGTGAGATGCATGACGAGAGACGATTACAGCAGGTGTTTTTGCTGCAGCAGCCCGCCAAGCTTGTTAACACTTCTTCATTCCAAGGTGCTGAGAAAGTGCGGAAGGAAGGGGGAGACGAGTGCAAAATGTGAGAGCATTCAGGGGAGTTATCGAGAAGGCATCGCACCATCGAGTTACAGAGCGCAAGACGCAAGAGATGTTTTTAATTGGGAGGAGCATCCCCGAGCTCAGAGGAGAGTTGGCAGGAGATGTTTTCCTTTCCAGTTTGAGAGGCAAAAGGGCTTAATCAGAATGGCCCAAAAACATACTTGATTGTGGCAAGTAGTGACACCAAGATAAAATACAATGATTTACCAGTTTAGACCACTATCGTAATAAAACACCATTTCATTCATTTTAAGCTACATTTACAGTTTTTTTAAAAAGTTCCCCACGAATGTTGTAAATGCCCCAAAAAATGTCTTTCCTTTAAAATATTCTTTTAGTTTTCTTTATTGGTACTACACTTACTATACCCTGCAAGGTATAATAGTGCATTTCTTTTAACATGATAGTTAACTGTAACCACAGATTAAATTAGGTCAAATTATTTAAGGCCTTACCGCTTTTACTTCTACAAACTAAAAGCAAAAGAGAGTCCGAAGTAAAGTCATAAAGGTGCAGCAATTCAATTACCTTATATATGCGTTGGACTTCAATCTATAAACCCGATAAAATGAGAAGCTACGGCAGCATCGAATAGCTTCCATTGATAAAACATTAGGAGCTACAACAACAAGAAGCTGATTTGAATGTTATAGACAAAACCAGATGCACAATAGTGCCAAACAATTGTATAATCCAAGGTGTATTCCCTCTAACAAACAAATCAAGCAATGGTGATCTCAGACAACAGGAATAATTCAGAAACTTTGACACACTTTTCAAAAGTTGGTGGAGCGGGTCTGATCTTCCTCCTGAACTTTCACTTTCCTATCATGGTGAGTTTAATGATTGTTCAAATGTAAAAAGGGAGTGCTGATTCACACCACTCTGTTCCAAGTGACCGCAACATGCACTTCAAAACAAGCAGGTCAATTAGAAGACCGCTAGTTGTGGAAGCATTCACTCAGGAGTCAGGACGAATAGCAATGATCCATTCTGCACAAATAAAGTTAAGTCCTTTCACTCCGTTACAAATGAGCAAGAAAGAGAACATGTGGAATCCAATGCCGCTTAAAAACATGCCATAGATAACCTAAGACAGAGTCATGAAAATAAAAAGACATCACTACAGACCAAATTAAGACAATGACAAAGTGTATTTTCTCAGACTTTGTCCTGAATGACGAATCGGGGGAAGTTTCCTTGAACAGTGTCTGTCTAATAACGGGATGACATGAGCGTGGCTCATCTCCAAACCAGGGCTAAATACATTTTCTACTTCAAAGTTCAGTGACTCATGGAGATCACATCTGCTGTCATGTGCCCCTAAAGGACTAGGCCGAGCGAACAAAGACTCCTGTATGAAGTTTGTGTGAGCACGCATCTGTGTGAGCAGGCCGAGTGATTGTGTATGTGGGTCAGAGACTAAATAAAAAGGTGGCAAGTGTGCGTAGCTGACGATAATATCCTCGATTACTTTTCTCTTTTCCATTTGTGTAAGGGTAAAACACACTTCAGGACAGAAGCACAGGCATTCACGCTCCATTGTCATACATTCCACAGTGAGATTTTGCGTGCTATATCCTGTCTCAGCTGTTGGAAGCTGTCCTAATAAGGGAGCCCTTCTCTCTCTCATTGTGCTGCTCCCCTCCATCTCTAACACGAGCACGTGTTTGCTCTTCCCAGACAAACACTTCAATCCTGGAAAGAGAGCGTGGGCCCCATTACATCCTCTTCAGTGGATAATGGTCGCAAATGGATAGATGGTTTAAAATGATCTCAAGTGGGTATAAGTAACCCCCTGTGAAAAGCTAAGAGTACATTACAACTTAACTTGAAATATTAGTCTTTATTTAGTCACTACTTAGCAACTGTCATTGTTATGACACATAGAGGCTTCATTAATCACCAGTGGGGTATTTACTAGGGATGCTCCGATCGATGAGCCGCCAATCGTTATCGGCCGATATTCACTCTTAATAGTGTGAGAGCCGATCAGATGACGCAAAATACATGACGCTTTTCTCTGTGCGCGGGAAAACAAGCTCGCCAAAATGGCTTCACCTGTCTGGCAGTTGTTCAAGGTGTCCGAAAAACACAATAAAATAGCGGAATGCAACGTGTGTGTGAAGCAGAAATCCTGCAGCTCCGCCTGCTGTGACGGACCGGTCAGCGGAGCAAAACACACACTAACGGCCCCTACACACGGCGGCGTGCGTTGCCGCTTCAACGCTTCTGCCCATTCACTTTGAATGGGGTGACATCACGATTCGCCGAACTGCATTGTGGGAGCAAAGCGTAGCTTCTCTCGCGGTGCTCGCTGCAAAAGTAGAGCAATGTTCTACTTTTGCCACCTCTACGGAGGCGTCAGCCAATCAAATCCCGCGTATACAAATCTGACAGTACAAGCGCTAGCCAATCAAACCGCGTGTATGTTGGGAGAGCCAGACCGCAGTTATTTCCCATATGTCAAATAATGGAGGAGAAAATGATCGTGGCGGTAGGGAATCACCCGGTACTATATGACCAGTCCCTCTTTACATACAGGGATACAAACCGGAGGAGCCAGGCATGGGGGGAGGTGGCAGAGACAGTGGGGGAAACTGGTAGGTTTTCGCTTGTTTGGGGAGTTTATATCCAGTTTACTTCGTTTGAATGGACAGCTAGCAAGCATAGACAGTATATTTAGCCAGCATGGATGTAGCATGAATGCTTTGCTTTGGATGTCCGGGGCGGGACATTCATGTGGTTGGTTGTTGGTCGCGTTGCTCGCGTTGACTCCCCAAGCTCAAGACACGCCCACCGCCAAGCGGCAACGCACGCCGCCGTGTGTAGACTCCGTAAGAGTTAGACCTAACACACTTAGCCATTTTATCTACCTCTGGAACTAGCTAAACTAGTTATACATATGTTTATTCTTCACGGTCGGGTCACTCACTGGATCAGTGAGCTGCATGAGACGATACTGACAGGCTGTCAGGAGAGAGAGAGAGGGGGGAGAGAGCGCTTCCGCTCATTTCTCCCGTGTTATTATCCAAAGTTAATGTAAACTTGAATAATGTACTTCATTTGAATGTAATAATTATGTTGTTTGTGGAAGCGCATCATTTATTGAAAAATGAATCTGAACTTTTCGATCCGTTACGATTATAAACTGAAGCAATATAAAAATTAGCCCCATTAACTGAGTTTTAAACATCACTTTAAATGGAAGATCCCCATAGCCCCCACCCACCCTATGAGTGGATCGGTAGCGGCCGATTCTGATTCCAGTGATCGGCCCCAAAAACCCTGATCAGAGCATCCCTAGTATTTACAGACATTATTCATGTCGGGGAACATAAGGAGAACATCACTTAAGCTAGTGTAAACCACCAACTTTATTTTAGGCATCTAACCAAAAACCCATTAATAAACGCTTTGACTTTAAGACGAGGGAACCGAAAGTACTAGAATGCTAACTCATTTCAAGGTTTTTAGACTCATTCCTTCGCCACTAGGGTTAGGGTATAGGCTGTGATCCCAAACACAAAAAGGAAACTTGATGTGGCAGAAAACTGCAAATAAATGTTTGAGGTAAGTCTATAGCAGGCATCAAGTTTTGTATCAGGGACCGAGTCTGACACCGTACATCAGATAAGTCGACATACCACAGTGTGGGTTGTTCCTCACGGCTCTATCAAAACATCAACACTTCTCTGATAGCGAGAGGAAGATAGTCTCTTGTGCCTCAGTGCAACACACACACAACCTCCACAGCTATGCGAGTCCCGCCACTTACATTCTTGTGGCAGGGAGCAGTTTCTTGTGAGAGAGTTAGAAATGGCTTTAGCCACTTAAAGCCAGTGTCATTGAGCTATTGGAAGGCCATTAGCCGCAGCGCTAAATCATATCTGCTAATGGGATAGGTGTGGAATTACGCCACTAAGCCACTTAGTCCGGAGCCAACAACCAACACACTTATCAGCAGCAGTGGAATATAACCCTAACCTCACGCCTAGACTACTGCAACTCCTTCCTGGCTGGTCTACCTGCATGTGCCATCCGACCTCTGCAGCTCATCCAGAATGCAGCGGCTCGTCTGGTCTTCAACCTTCCTAAATTCTCCCACACCACGCCGCTCCCTCCACTGGCTTCCGGTAACTGCTAGAATCCACTTCAAGACACTGGTACTTGCGTACCATGCTGCGAATGGATCTGGCCCTTCCTACATCCAGGACATGGTTAAACCGTACACCCCAGCACGTGCACTCCGCTCTGCATCAACCAAACGGCTCGCTGCGAAGGGGACCCAAGTTCCCATCAGCAAAAACACGTGGGTTTGCTATCCTGGCTCCAAAATGGTGGAATGAGCTCCCCATTGACATCACGACAGCAGAAAGCTTACACACCTTCCGGCGCAGACTGAAAACTCATCCACTTCGAGCGATAGAACTATTAACAAAGCACTTATATACTAATAAAGGACTGGCTTATCGAAAGCTAGTTGAGTAGCACTTGAAATGTTTTTGCTCTATGAAACCTGATGTACTTATATGATTCGGTTTTCTTCAAGTTTATATTTTGTTGGTCGAACGCACTTATTCTACATCGCTTTGGATAAAAGCGTCAGCTAAATGCAATGTAATGTAATAACCAAGTACATTTACTACAAGTATTGTACGTTACTATTATTTTTGTCATACTTGTACTTTACTCAGCATTTACATTTATTGTAGGCTAAGCATACTCTTACTCCACCACATTTTACAGGAAAAATGTGTACTTTTAACTACATTAATGTAACACGATGGGTTACTGAACTACCGACCCAGATTTTACAAAGTAACTTAAATTGGCTGAACATTGGCAAACTAAAGTATTACAATTACATTACATTACTTTTGTCCTGGATTAAAATATGGCTGAAAGCACAGGATAGACAAATATACAAATTACGGAATTATATTTGCTATGAATTACTATTTATTTGTGAAAGTGTCAGCTTAATTATTGAGATAGTGTGATTATTAATATAGTGTTTGGCTTAATGATGGTTAAAAAGGAGGATCCTTTTTGTTTCACCTCCGTACTTGATCGTTGTGTTGTTGAGCTTGTTCACATTTGTTGTGTTCATGTGACTAGTGTCTTAATATCTGTTGACTGCAGTGCATGTGTGTGGACCCCAGGAAGAATAGCCAAAGCTATTTGTCAAAATTAAGGTACACTTTTCACTACTGCTCATTGGTGTCGACTACTAACTGAAAAGTTTGAAGTACACACTCGCATCGAGGCTTTTCGTCTATCACCCAGTGCCCCACTGAGTATTGTGACTGCACTATATCATATGCCATCATTGCTATTTCAGCAGCTCTGGTGGTTTATATATACACACACACACACACACACACACACACACACACACACACACACACACACACACACACACACACACACACACACACACACACACACACACACACACACACACACACACACACACACACACACACACACACACACACACACACACACACACACACACACACACACACACACACACACACACACACACACACACACACACACACACACACACACACACACACACACACACACAAGGTGAAGCTATGGTAAAATGCTGTTGTGGCTTGGCCAAGTGCTCCGCTGACTCAGACTCATTTGAATGGTCACAGAGAGATTTGGCCTTTGTCTGTGAGCTGTGTGTTTTAACCTTGGCTTTAGTCCAAATACTACCGCCTTTGCCGTCCTAACATGAAACCATGAACACCCCCCCCCTCTCTAGCTAGCTATCTCCCATGTGGCCTACAGTGTGGTAACTGCACATGCACACACGCCCACCTACACTCATTCACTCACACTTTTCCGGACCGCTGCAAGGCCAGCTGTCTACAGAATGCCAACTTACTATTCTTAGTGAGGAAGGAAACGTGCAGGCAACTGGAACTCAGAGCAAAAAAAACTGCGAAAAACAGAGCAACCATTTAAGTCTATGTCCACCTCGATGAAGCAAAGAGATATATTGATGATTAAGCTGGGAAATAAACCATAAATACCTCTACACTATTGCTATCATGCCCACATTACAAATGAATTCCTCCTAAGACATGATATGGACTTACTTTTAGTTTGGGTGAAATATCCTGTCCAATGAGGGCAGAAATTGATTATTATTTTTTGATAAATCCATAGTTGATTTCTGCCCATTTCAAAAGGAAACATGTCCAGCCAACAGTTCAAGATATTGAACTAACAATGATATCAACGGATATGAAGGTAAAACCACATGTTTAATAAAATAGAAATAGAAAATGTTTGGTATTTCTTCTTGCTTAATCATTTATTTATTACTAGTATAAAATGTTGTTTGTTATTTTTCAGTTGATAGACTGATCTGCTGAATGTTTCGCTGTGGGAAATGAACAATGAACGCTTGTTTATTACAACAGGGTTTCCCACACATAGACTTTACTTGGGCGGGCCGCCCAGGTATATTAACGGCCGCCCAAGTATATTTTGCGTCCCATTTTCTTTTCTTTTTTAACTTTTATCCATCCGCGGCCACGACGCCATCTGCGATCAAATTAACTTGTGGACAATGATCCCTCGATCTACGCCTCCTGTACCCTGTTAAGTGGCCTGCTGGCCTGAGGATTTATTTATTTATTTGTTATGTATTGTGAACGCAACGCTGCGCAAATGTGGGTCCGACTGCCTCACACAGGGTGACTGGCTGTCTACATGATGTGGCCTGCCGACATGGCCACTGTCATACAGATCATAAATCAAAGCCCTTGATTGGTCTCTGTGTTAGGGCTGCACGATTTTGGGAAAAAATAAAAATAAAAAAATCTAATTCCGATTTTTTTTTTGGACAAATATTGCGATTGCAATTCGATTTGCGATATTTGTTTTTAAGCGACCCAACGGAAGTTTACTGTAAAATGCGGCCATATCTGCGGCTAGGAAGGTCGCATCAACATGCTCCCGTCTCTAGCAGCCCCGCAGCCCGAGCTACGAGTGAAAGAACTAAACTTACATGAAACTTCCGTTGGGTTGCTTTAAAGTCAAGCTTCAGTTAAAGATTCACCCTGTAATAGAAACATGTGATGGAGCATTACTAACCTGACTCAGATGATTTGTTTCACCAATTCATCTAGGAAAGCTCCATTGGAAGCCATTTGGAAAGGGCAGGCACTTTCAAAAATACTTGGCAGGTGATTGGATCAATCTGTCTATCACCTTCAATCATGGGCCACTTCTGATTGGTTAACAATGGCTGGTACATGTGTAGCACAGCACTTCTGATTGGTGTGGATGACTGACACAAGAAGAAAGAAAACAAATTGTAAAAAAAAAGAATGTTAAAAAAAACGCAGGGTTTGCGATTTGATAATCGCATCATTTCAAATCGCGATTTCGATTTAAAAATCGATGAATCTGTGTGTCATTCAAGCTCGGGATAACCTCAGCTCAGGTAAGATAAAGGACTGAGTGTTTAGATAGTTAAGTTAGTCTAAGTTCTCAGTGGGTCTCAAACAGTTTTATGTAAACACATATTTCCATTTGAGAGGGGAGTGATTAGTCAAAATATGCATTAAAAACAAAAAGTTAACTAGGTGAAAAAAGGTAAGATACACTTTTAAAACTTTAAAGCTAAAACTAGTCTTTGCTGCTGCGTCAAAGAGGAGCAGGGGGCAGAGGGAGGAGAGGAAGGAGACAGGAGAGGCTGGTTCAGGAGCACAGATGTACTCACTGTACAGATGGAGTGAAGATGTCTCTGTTCAGAGCATATTGCACACCACTCTATACTGCACATTTGTGGTCAAACTACAGAAAAGCAAGTTTACGGAAACTTCAAGTAGCTTATAATGATGCCATGAGAATATTGCTGAAGAGACCTCGATGGTCTAGTGCAGGGGTTCTCAAAGTTCAGCCCGCGGGCCAATGGCGGCCCTCGGAAATGTTTCTGGCGGCCCGCGATAGTTAATGTGACACGCTGAAATGCATGCGTTATATTTTAATCCTCCATGGTTGTATCTAGAAAGAATTAGAATGGAATTTAACCCTCTGGAGTGCGCATAATTTTACGTAATTAATCATATATTTTCGATTATAAGGAGTAGAAATATGATTCAGATATCCGCGGAATCGCTGGAAGAGTAGCTTTCCAGCGGTATCTCCTGTGAGACTGTAACCAGGGCACAGCAGCCAATATGGCCGCTCAAAGCAGCTTGACTTTACACTGTGTGGGATTGGTGGATTTGTGTGTCCGTCAAGGAAATCTCGGCCGGCAGCCATCATGGTCTGAAATGACCAATGGACATCAAGAAATCACTAAGGGCCTACCCACCAAGTAAAAAAAACATAAACCACGTGTCTCCCATCAGTTTACGTCTGTGAGGAGAGAGAGAGAGACAGAGAAAATGGCTAAAAAAAAAACTTTACAGTTGCCGACTTCGCTAGAGATTTTTTTCGCTAGCAGCCTCAGAACCTGAAGTCTTCGACTCTTCTGAAGAAGAAGAATACAAAGACAACAACAAGGGTCCATTTGGACATGGGTAAGTGTAAATATTACAGTAATAGTGTACTAGCAATGTGTGGGGAATACCGCAAAAATGAACAATAGGTTTATTGATATATCTTTTTTATCGATAGTCACGAACTTTATATTGGGACCAAACAGACTCTCCATTAGCAAACGTTTACTCTGTGTTAACGTTATTTTGGTGTGTAAAAGTGAGATTACATGTGTAGATGATTAAATTAATCATTTATTCGTCCCACAACGGAGACATTTACAGTGACAAGTTTTTGCCATCGATTATTTTATCATACTGTTCTGTACAGATGAGACTGTGTCATAGATGTAGCCTATGTATATGTGTGTCTGTGATTTTATACTGAAGTAAAGTAACTGGAAGTGTGTGTGTGTGTGTGTGTGTGTGTGTGTGTGTGTGTGTGTGTGTGTGTGTGTGTGTGTGTGTGTGTGTGTGTGTGTGTGTGTGTGTGTGTGTGTGTGTGTGTGTGTGTGTGTGTGTGTGTGTGTGTGTGTGTGTGTGTGTGCCTGAGAGAGAGAGAGAGAGAGAGAGAGAGAGAGAGAGAGAGACTCCTTCTGCAACCTCCCAAACTTTATTTTTATGTGTGCATTGTTATTTGTGCTTGAGCAACATTTTACTTGAACTTTATTTCAATTAAATTAGTTGTAATTATTGTCCTACACAGGCGGCGTTTATCCAGCAGCCACAACATCCATCTGTGCCGGCCCCCAGGTCAAGATCTACTGTGGCTCAAGGGCCTTTACCAGAGCCATCACCACCAAGGACCAGCAGACCAGCATCACTACAGCTGCCTCCAGTCCACCTCCATCTGCGGCTGCCACCAGGTCAAGATACACCTCAGCACAAAGGCTCCACCACAGCCATCAGCTTCAACCCAGCCAGCAAGGAGGTCTCGTGGAGGTCTCGTATAGCACTTGTACACCCCACCTACACAGCAGCCCATGCACCATCACCCCCACCTACACAGCAGCCAGACCCACTGTCTTGGAAGACAGACAAAGACCTTGACACTGTCTTGACATTTATAATGAATAGTTGGTTGAAAGTTCTGATGTTCAATATTGTAAATAGTGAGATTTTCCAGTTTCTTATATTTATATAAATAGTTGGTTGAAAAAAAACATATTTATAATAAATTGTTGGTTGAAAAAAAAAGGTTGAATGCTCAATTTGTATTTGTACACATCACATGAACCTTGGTATGTAACATGAAGTCATTATTCAGTCCTAATGTATCTCAGTCCCTGCTGTGGTGAAAGTAGAGTGATAAACACCTATTTTACTCAATTTGAATTTAATTTTTTTTTATTTTAGACATGAATAACACATTTATATACAGTGTAATTCAAATATTTCACTGCTTTGTGATCCTATGACTTTGATAACCAAATCTAAAACACCAAAACAATTCGATCACATGAGTACATTTGAGTTTTCACAAGAGTTTTGAAGATTTTCCAAAAATCGGATGTCACATTTTAAGCTTTTGAGCTACTTATCTCATCAAACAGTGCTCTAAGGTGAGCAATATGCATATATAGCAAGACCAGAGATTGTCCTGAACATTTTGATATTTAACACATGAATACCATGTTAGAAGAAATACATTTAAACGGTGATTTAAGAAAACAGGGTTAAGAGGCTTAAGAATGGTAAAACTGCGCCCCCTGGGTTGTCATTCCTAAATTATGAATGACGGCTTGTGGAAAGTTTGCTAGACTACTGGTTGCATGGCAACTAGGCATCTCGCGAGTTGCGGTAATTGGTTAGTACAATAAAGAAAGGATTTGTTTTGGAATTATTTTGTGTTCCGTTTTTTCTTGGGCGGCCCTCAATCCAATATTGGGTACCTAAATTGGCCCTCACTCATCAAAACTTTGAGAACCCCTGATCTAGTGCAAGTGAAATGTTTGTGGCTGCAGGAGTCAATTCTCTACAAGCTGTTTTAAGAAATCTCATGTATAAATGTATTTGCCGGCTTAATGACTGATAATGAAATCCTCTTGGCCTTATCGAACATAAGGTATAGTACTACACGCTACCAATCACAGCTGTGGAGACATTGGTATAGTTGTCTCTTTGTAGGACACTGATTTAAATTATTCTTAAACTATGAATTATTTTTATACTGTGTATGTAATTTATTATATGTAATGCCTTGTCTTTTATCTATGTAATGTCTTGTCTTTTATCTGGACCCTGAGTCTGTAATAATGTTTTCATTCATTCACAACTATAAATGAACCAAAAATAAATAAATAAACAAGTTTCAGTGTTTTTTCGTATTGGAAATGGTATGTTATTGGTTATGGCCATGATTTTATGATTATTGAAATGTATACAGTTCTGTTTCATATAGGTGTTCCCATAGATCTAGTCTCTTTATTTTCCCCTCAAAGTGCACCAGATTGATGCATTCAACTCCAACATTAAAAAAAATCTTACCGGGGGAGTACCCCCCCTTGAGGATTTGAGGTCCACCCACACTTAAAATCACATTGATAGGTTCCCAAATACATTTTTTTTTTTTTTTATAAATAGTAACCCATGTCCATATGTTTATTTTTGGGTAGTACATCTAAACTATAGGGCTATCACTATGGGCAGCAACACTGTAAATATTGACAAATAAATCTAGCAAAATGGCACAAAAAAACAAATGGTAGTGGCCTGGCTGGGTGTATAATTTCCGGCTTGACATATGGCGCGTTTCTACTGCAGGCCTCGCTCGGTTTGGTTAGGCCTGGCTCACTTTAATGGTGCGCTTCCATTACAGTTTAGGAACTGGGGCAGTTACTATAGTAACGCAGTGTAGGCGGAGCCGTGACGTCATCTTCAATGAGCGCCCCAGAAAAACAACACAGCCGTTAGCTCTTAGCACTCATAGCTCTTCATATCTGTTCAGAAACTAGACAAAAGTTAAACAAGTACAAACCACAGACTGCCTGTGTCATGGCGAATACAGTCGCTGGTTTATGTATGTCTGTATTAGTGTTGCACGGTGTACCGATACTTGAAAGGTACCGCGATACCCTGCCGTTAAAAACGGTACGATTCCTCCGTTTCATTAGTATCGGTACTTTAAGAATGACGGGGAAAAGTACTCCGGTGAGAAAGCGCCGTTTTAATAAGAGCCGTGTGTATTCAGCGCTCTGCTTCAACTCCCTGCACTGCAGCCGTGTCTGAAGTCCCGCCCCTCTCAAACACGCTATAAGGTCCTCCCCTCTCAAGTACGCTCTAAGTCCCTCCGCTCTCTTGTGCACTCGGCCACGCGCTAGCTGCCAGAGCATGTGAGAAAACCAAACGAGAAGCATGGCTGCAAGTGGGAGTGCAACTGCCGCTGCGCCTCGGCTTGTTGACAAAAAAGACGCCAGAAGCGAAATTTGGAAGTATTTGAGCTATATCTCTGACAGTGAAGGCAAGCCTACGGACACCACGAGGCCTGTCTGTAAGAAATGTTTTAGATCCCTGCAAACCAAGGGAGCCAACACATCAAACTTGGCTAAGCACCCGCCGACCGGCATCCAGAGCTGTTTAAAGAATTTAAAGACAGACAGGTTAGCGAATGTGATAGATAACATAATTACATCATGCTCAAGCCCATGCTTTCAAATCTAAGTCAAACTAGTGTTATTTATTTTGTGACAAACGAACGTTTTCGTAGTTTGACGAGGCAATTAATGGCAATGATAATAATAATAATAAATTACATTTTTTTATTAGAGCGCTTTTACAGGTGCTCAAAGCGCTTTACAAGTACACATTACACATATTAGACATGTAAGAGTCATTACCGCGGACATTACCCACAGGAGCAAATGCGAGTAAAGTGTCTTGCCCAAGGACACAACGGCCTGAAGCAGTGGCGGCCGAGGCGGGATTCGAACTGGAGTTCTGAGTGAAACGCCCCTTGATCTGATGACCAACGCTCTAACCACTGCACCAAAACCACCCCCAACTGTCTGATATGGCTATCTTTTTAGCTAACTTATCAATGTGGCTAACATCTGCAATATACATTTTGTCAATAATTTAGTGGGAATGCTGTTAACAGCATTCCAACTAACTGTTCTTCTACGGACAACATTTTTATTATTCCGCCGGTATTTTGGCCCTCTTCTTCTCCCGCATTGAACATCGCAGAAACTCCGTTCAAACATCAAAACGTTCAGCTCGGTCGGGAATCGATGGCTATTACTTTTCTCATTCATAACTTTCATAATTCCAGAGCTACATCCCATAATACATCACATTTTTAACATTGAAGTCAATGGAGGAAATCTTCAGACTTCAACAAATCTTCATGCGACTTCAACTGCTAACTGTTCATTCATACTTTCACTCAGAAACCTCATTCCAACTTTAAAATGTTACAAATTATTCTGACATTATTCGTGTGAAACAACTTTTAAATCTGATTCTTACTCTTAGAGATATTAACATTTGTTCAGACCTTGTTTTAGTGGTTTTCTTCACATTTTAACATTAACTAGAGTGCGTGATGTCACAGCTAGAGGGTGAGAAATCTTGAAATTTGTCTTCATATATTATTTTAAAACTGCCATAATTCCCAAACCCTACATTCCTGGGACATAATTTGTCATGATAAATGTAGGAAAACATCTCGTAGCTTGAAAAATTACAAATAATTAAGCAAAATAATTCAACAAAATGCCTCTTGAGGGCATGAAGTGACAAAAACGTTCAAGCCCATTGAAGCCCATTGTAATTTCAGGCAGATATTTCCTCACGGTAGCAGCCGCACACCTTTAGTTAAACTGCCAAAAAGGCCACATTATTAACCCGAAAGTACACAAAAATTAAACTTCAGATACTCAACTTCCTTGACATGCTTCACGTTTTGAAATTTCACAGACATCTGTTACGGTTCTTCCACAAAACGTTCACATGTAAGAGGTTCATCTCTCATTCAGAACAATGGAAACCTGTGATCTCTATAGAGCTCGTTAGCTCAACTATAAACACCTGTGTCATGGAACACGATGATGTCATCACTCCAACTGACATGCTCAGAGCAGCAGACTTCAACAGTCCAGCCTTGAGATTTCTTCAAATGCCGTTGCCATGGCAACACAATGCTCGCCTTGAAACACGGTTTTCTCATAGCTTCAGTCAAACTACTCCAAACAGCCCAGAACTTCACAGGTTTGATAACGATGCAGCCATCAATGCATCTAAGCGTAGTATGGGGTGTCATGAAATGCCGTTGCCATGGCGACAGACCACTCGCCATGAAACATGATGAGGCTGTAAGTCCAATGGACACTGTCCAATCGTCCCCCAATCTTCACTTGTATATCACCGGTCCATGCCTCAACAGCTCTACGCCAAATCTGAGATCTCACCATATGCCGTTTCCATGGAAACGCATCCCTCGCCATAAAACAAGATGTCGCTATAAGTCCAATGGACACGGTCCAATCGTCCCCCAATCTTCACTTGTATATCACCGGTCCATGCCTCAACAGCTCTACGCCAAATCTGAGATCTCACCATATGCCGTTTCCATATCACTCGCCATGAAACATGATGTCGCTCGAACTCCTATGCAAATGTTCAAAAAGTGCTCAAACTTCACAAGTGTGCCAACAGTCCAGCCGTGAAGACATCTACGGGACAGTTTTGAGATTTCTTAAAATGCCGTTGAAAAAAAAAAGGAATTCCGTTGTTTTCTTTACTGGAACATGTTTAACAGTACAAACAACAAACAAGCATGTCATCACAACGACGTGGCCTTGAAGTGAAGTTGGTAATGGCCGGCTGGGCTGCGGCTTTCTCTGGAACCTCTTTGGCGTGCTTCGCACTCAAATGCGAACGCATTGTTGAGGTTGAGCTGTGATAGACCAACGTCTTTTCGCAGAGCTTGCATTTAAATTCCTTTGGACTTGTAAGTTCGAAGTAGTTCCACGAGGAGGAACTCTTTTTACCTGCCGCTTTGTTCATCTTTAGTCGCACGTGTGAGGGGGGGCGGGGGCGGGGGCGGTGTGTAGCGTGCTGCAGCAGCAGTCTGCTCTGCACGCAGGCTTCCTCCAAGTTTACAGTAAAACAAACTGGTGGTGTGACCAATGACCATTTACAATTATTAATACTATTACTATTATTAGCATATATATATTTATATATATTTTGGTTGAAACTAAGCCAGAAAAAATAATAATAATAATAATAATAAAAAAAGATATATATAAATAAAATCGATTTTTAAAAATAATATTCGATTATGGAGACTGTAGCGAATATTCGAATAATCGCTGGCATCCCTAATGGCAACACAATGCTCGACTTGAAACACGGTTTTTTCATAGCTTCAGTGAAATTACTCCAAACAGCCCAAGACTTCATAGGTTTGGTAACGATGCAGCCATCAACGCATCTAAGCGTATTATGGGGTGTCATCAAATGCCGTTGCCATGGCGACAGATCATTCGCCATCAACTTAGTTCAGAAGTTTGCGGTTCAAATATTCTGCTGCTTTTCCAAGCCTTTTTACTTTCTTTTCTTCTCTCATCAAACATTCAAGCCCCCAGTGTTCATGTATCATTTCAATCTAAATTCTTCACTTTCTTCTTACACATTTCATTTCAATCTAAATTATTCACTTTCTTCTTACACATTACATTTCAGCATAACAGTTTAGCGTCAGCTTTTCAGCATAAAGCATTCCCACTAGCAATTTCTTCAGGAATTGCATTCTCTAGTTATTTATATTACTGTACTATTACATGTTAATAAAATATTTAAAAAAATTATATTTTATAAAACAAAAAAGTTGTTTGAGATGATGCTTAATTTTATTTAATACGAATTCTTGTCATTTATTTTGTTTATTGTTCTCATTGTTTAAAAGTTTGTGTTATGGTTATGGTTCTGGTGTGAAATAAAGCACAATAATTACATTTAAGACTGTTTCCCTTTTTTTAAGAAAAGTATCGAAAAATAATCGGAATCGTAATTCTTGACTTGGTATCGGTATCGAAACCAAGATGTTTGTATCGTGACAACACTAGTCTGTATAGGCCGTTGTTGTGAGTGTGGACGGTCGGAGCATATATAACGTTAGCTTAGCCAAGCTCCATTTAGAAAACACGCATTTTAAAAAAGGGTTTTTCGCCTGCCGTCTGTCTACAGACTTGTCAAAGCATTAATTTATGGTTTTTACTAACCGGTATCAGTATGTTGTTACTTCGGCATCATTTTGAAACGTGTATTACAATTAAATCACGGTCAAATATGTTCATCTTTTTGTAGTTGTAGCCCCCTTGCCAGCGATTCTCTCTCTAGTTTAGCATACTCAGCCCGACTCAGCCTGGTTGTTCCTGGCCCTAGAACCACGATTTTATGGGGCCAGAAAAACTGTGAATTAGGACCCGCTAGCCGGTACTAGGCCAAGTGGAAACGCAACCAAAAACGGGCCCCGCACGGCTCGGCACGCTTAAAGCGAGCTACCCGCTGCAGTGGAAACGTGCCATTAGTCAACATAAAACAGCTCTTCATCTTGGAATCAGTCCTTAAATTCAACTCAATAAATGATGAGATGTTACCATAACCAGAATCCATAATATATTAGTATCATTTTTCAAAACACATGTAAAAACTTGACAAATAATGAACATTTCCAGCCATTTCATATATGATAACAGCCAGGCAAACTAAGAACCAGCACTCAGCAGTTGGTAAAGATTTCCCACTGGTGACTTGCAATCAGAGAGTGGCTACCACTTAACAAGGAAGTGGGTTAAATAAATTGCTGCAGTGAGGACCATAAAAGTGCAAAATTACTCGCACCCTTTCCAAGGAAGTTAACCATGAACATTGAGAGAGGGTACAGTGCGACAGTTTTGCTTCACGGCTTTATAAATCTGTGCACTTTGATTTTGTTTTCTCACACGTCCGCCCCTGCACGGAAAGCCGTGTTCACAGTTCAAATAAAAACACAGACTGCAGGTGTAACCGTTGGAGATATAGAGAGGAAGGGAGAGAGAGAAAACCGACAGGGAGGAGGAGCAAATAAAAGAAAACCCCAGCTTCTGTGTGTCAGAGGGACACACCCGTGGAGTGCTCTGAAAGCCCGTCATTACAGAGGCTCACAAATGATAGCCCTGGTTAAAACAACTGGCTGAGCAGCAAGACTTCAGCCCCCACAGAAAAAATGGCTCGTAACAAACTCTAGGCACTATAGGCAGCAAAAAGAAATGCACAACTTTTTTCAGCCCCTCCTTTTTTAATCTCATTGAGAGGACGTTTCTGAAAAACTTGCATGTCCAAACTTGCTCACAATCTTTCCCCATCTCTGTTCCAGCAGGTCAACACAAAAAAGCAGACATGCCGGCTGGGTATTTAGATGAGTGTGACAGTCATGCACTGAAACTCATCAATCAGCTGACTGTACCAATGAAAATCGAGAAATCACAGTTACTTGAAGCTGTCAAACATGTCTCATGTTTGCTTATGTATTGTTATCGTGTAATGTCTCAACCAGAAATTAAGAAATAGAGTAAGCTTGCTACTTTCAGTCTAAGTGCTCCACTAAGACATATTTTAGCCAGGCCCCTCTGAGAAATACAGCATCCGTTCACACCAAAGAACTGTACATTGAAAAGTAGACAAGGGACTGAATAATGAAGCAACAATCACGCCTGCTACCTTACCACACCCCACACTTCCAGACCCACACAACAGGTTCTCGCTTTTTTTTTTTTTTTCCCCTAGCAGCTCCACCACCACCACTCCTGCCTTCATCTGCAGACCACATCAAAAGACAGCTGCTGAAACATTAAACAGTGTGTCTCCACTGTACATTTTCAACACACATACCTAAACAACAATTACAATAAACCGACAAATACACCCCCCATATTCACCTGAACGCACCGTGCAGCTTCCCTGTCCGCAGAGAGTGGGCGTCTCAGGTAGAATACATAATAGGAAAGTCAAGTAAGCCGAGACTGGACTTTGACTCCTATCTTACGGTCTGTGACGGGGCGGGCTGGCCGGTCACTTCCGTGTACTCTCACCTGTCGTAATTACCTGGATAGCTCGGTAAAAAACTGGCGCAGAAGTCTTGCTGCCTCGGTGTTTAAACGCAACACATAGAAACCACTCGACATGTTATGGCATGACGTTATTCCAGACAACGTACACTAGACCATTCATGTAATAGACTGCTATAGTAGCTTTTCAATGTTACATTAGCTGGTTAATTAGCATATTTAATCATCGTGATATCAACCCATTTTAACTGCATGTATTGGTTCTATATAACTTTTCCCGAAGTCTCACTCTAGATAAGTTATTCATCAAGCTAACGACCGGAATACACCAGTGCTAGCTGAGTTAGCTCGTGCTATATTAGCTAACCTGCTAACGCTCCGTTTACAAACAAACAAGTTCCCCAAAATAAAAAGGTATTCACTCTATTCACACATAACAAATCTCAAACAGCAGTACCGGTCATTGACACAAAAAAGACAGGCCATTACCAATTCTGGAGAATGTTAGGCTTGTTTTTCAAAGTCCATAAATGCTTGCGATGTGGATTCAGGCCTAGCCTAGCCGCTGCTGCTGTGCTGACACTATCCGAAGCTAGAGCCGGAGAAGAGTTGAGATGAGGCAACAAAAACAGCTCGGCGTGGTCAAGCACACACCGAACAACTGCACAGAAAAGTGTCCACCGCGGGGCGAGAGACTCTCAGAGAAGAAGGAGAAAACACCCACCTCTGTAATGTCCTATCTTCCTTGCCTTGGCTTGTTGTTCACTTGTCTCTGCTCTTCCTCTCCGCTGGGGGGAAGAGGTGGGGGTCGGCAGCAGGGAATGGAAGAGCATGGAGGGAGGGAGGGGGGCGTTTTTTGAAATATAAATTGACATACCGGCTATATTACTTTCTATAATTCTTCATTCGTAGGAGAACTTTTGTTGATTGGCTACATCACTTCAACAAAAAACGTTACAATAACTTGTATTTGGGATGGCTTTTGACTTTAATAGGCCAAATGTAAAATACAATTTAAAACGTAAAATGAATCGTTAATCTAATTGCATGTACCGTATATAAAATAAAGAAAAAAACGACTATTTTCAGATTCCTCAGTCGATGTTTTTTTTTTTAGCCCATCACCTTCATAATAATTCAGCATTTCTCCTTTTCTCAGCTTCCAGCCACAACACCCCACATTATTTCAATTTAGCATATTGAAGCATTCTCTAAAAATAATGACGCCACTTCAAGCGTTCCGATATTGCCCTCATGTGGCCGTGGTTGTGCTATTACAGAGCAGAATAACCGTTTTAGAAGTGTGTTGTGATATTGCACTGGGGGAGACTGGTCAGTAACTATACTGGTACATTTACCTAGCTGCAGACTATAGGCATTTTATGTATTGCACTTAACTTCAGTATCCTCATTTTAACTACTCTATACTTGTTCTCTACAACATGTCAGGGGCAAACATTGTACTGTAGCTTAAACTACCCAGTAGTAAATATGTATTGCTGCAAATATCGATTATAATAATCATTTTATCTTTCAGTTAAACAATTTGTTGTTTAATCATTTGTATAAAAAGGCCAGAAGCTAAAATGAAAACCCCTTCCCAATTTCCGACAGTAATGTCCTCTTATTGCTTGTTTCTGACCGACAGTCCAACACCAGAAGAATATTGAATAGACAAAATCACAAAATTATTTAAGCAACTTTTTTGCTAATTGATTGGATAATTATTTAGTTTTTTGGGGGATTGACTAATTGACTGATGGATTTTAGGCTATAAAAACTTAGACACGCCTTAAGCTTCAATAAAAAATGTGCTTGTAATTGCTAATAATAATACATTTATAATATTAGCCATAACCAACAATATAATAACATATTAATAGAACATTCTATATGACCACAAAAATGTGTTTGTAAAGATAATTTAGCATGGAGCTGCTTCTTTAAAAAAATGCTTGACTTTAAGTAAAGTAACTGAATTCTTCAGCCTCTACTGCACTGTACAGAAAATCTATGTAACTGAGCAGAAGACTGGTGGCCGAAAGGTGCAAACCAGCTACATTGGCCCAAAACCGAATTTACATAGCAGGTACATTTCCATTGACAGTTTGCCAACTTTATTCACGCTGTGTTCATCACTTTTTAGTTTCCCCGTTTCCATTGTATTTTGAGCTTTTTGCAGTTCTTTTAGTAAACGCTGCACATGTGTTGTCAAGTTGTTGAAGATGTCTTTTCATTTGCATGTGTTTTGGCACATTTGTGTTTTTTATTTGCATTGATTTCAACACTTCAGCGCATTTATCCTAATAGAAAGCTGACATCACTTCTAATCAGCTTATGTGGAAGCATTTATAATGACATCAAGTTTAAGTGATACAATAACACTTCCTAAATTAATTAATATTGATATATGATATACTCTTTATAATATCAATAATTCTCAGAGCATCAGGTCATGCTTTGGGCTGTTTGTTCTTATTGCTACATCATTGTTTGTCATGGATGGAGGTGCAGAGGAACTCTGACCTGCATCTCTCTGTTACACTGCATCTCTCTAGTAGTCATTCTAGTTACTCTATAGTGCTACTTACTGGCTGTGTGTGGGACTGGAAATGCTGTCTTGCCAAAACTTAGTTTTAGTTTTGTCTGATTGGGTTGTTTCAAGAGGTGCAAACACGTTTCAACGGCCCAAAACATTCACTGTAAAAATATCCACCGTGAATTCACAATAATTACCTGGCAACTTGTTGCATGACTTTCACAGTAAGGTTCACAGCAATTTACTGTGAATGTCTTCACAGCAATGTATTGTAATTTCACATCCATGATATTACAATGCATTGTTGTAAAGGTACAACTGTATACTGTAACTTCACAGCTTCAATTACTGTGATATTACAGTATGTTACTGGGGAATTACATCATTTTGTTGTACATGCATTACAACAAGGGCCTGTACTTTTACATTTCTATTGTGAAAGTACTGCAGGAGTAGCCAGTAATTTACTGTGAATTTACAATGTGTACTGTGAAAGTACTGCAGGAGTAGCCAGTAATTTACTGTGAATTTACAATGTGTACTGTGAAAGTACTGCAGGAGTAGCCAGTAATTTACTGTGAATTTACAATGTGTACTGTGAAAGTACTGCAGGAGTAGCCAGTAATTTTCTGTGAATTTACAATGATACACGTGCATAACTGTAATCCCCAGCTCCAGTACTTCCTGGAGGAAGCTCATACAATGGTTTCCTGTCCAAGTTTAACAGGAAACCAAAGTGTGAGCTTCCTCCTGGAAGTACTGGAGCTGCACTACAAAAATGCACATAATCTTATTGTACAATTAAAAACAACACACCAAACGCATAAATTAGGTAAAATCAATGGAAGCCCACTGGCATATTTATTGACAAAATAAACAACAGAGTAAACAACAGAGTAAACAAACAGGAACATGAACTAGTTCACCTCAACTATCCATAAAAAACAGATGAACCCTTAACGGATCCTTTAAACAAATAATCCCTCGCAGGTGAACTGACCGTAATGCTTCCCACTGGACTTGTCCCCGCACACCATGCAGTCTATGCAGACCATTCTAAGTCTATCAGCTTCCGGTGAAGGGTGCTCACGTGAGGGTTAATGGAGCTTCGCTTCTTTGCCTCGGAGCCTTTCTCTGGGTTGATGCCCAAGAAGCACCTGTTAATAAGCAAAGATAAGTTTCAGTTTTAAATACACTCATGTATTGCAGGCAGCATTTATCAAGGTGTTCACCTGTGTCTTTTCCCACACCGACTGTTACTAGTCCAAACCTGTTGGATCATCCTCTCACAATAACATTATTTGTAGCCTAGCAGAGTACCTCAGGTACCTCTAACATAAGGTTTACTTACTTATCTGAATTTTTAAGCCATACTATAATGTGAATTAAACCATTATGTCAATTTTTAGCCCAGCAACATCAAGTGATGGTGTGGTCCCAATTCGCATAGTTGGTTCCAGGCTTCATACTCAAAGCATTTAATCTACTTTATGGCCTCTGTAGAAAGGCATGGACTTAATAGCCAGATAGTGAAACACAACTTTGCATGATAAGTCTTACTGATGACATTGATCATGTGTTTGAGTGTTACAATACCTTTGGATGAACTCCAGTGTGCATGATCCAACGGGATATTTGAGGTTGAAGACATAGTAGCTGCTGAATAAAGCAGCTACCCCATGCAAAAAAAATGGGTGTGGGCCCATTACCACTTGTCCCTCGATGGATAGCATCCACCCAGAAGGCTTCATTGTGTCACCTGAAATGAACAGACACCCCGTCATGCGTTATTGTGGATAGGTACATTCCTAGAATCAATCAAAAATAATACTTGAGCTAGAGATGTCAATACCAGATCCGAGTAACATTCATGATTGGCCAAGGACCAAAAAGCAGGAAAATATACAGTGCAGAGCATGCAAGGACATGAAACAGAACCCTCCAGGTGGACAGCACTTTTCTACTCCACCATCAGTGAGGTAGGCTACTTAACAGTCATTGTAAAAGCATCAAAGGTCCCTGTGCAGATAGGAGAATCTGGCTGAAAGACAAAGCAACTCCCTAGCCCTCCTCCCTCTGCCTTTATGGATAGACGGTTTAACCTCATTCCTCTATGGGTAGATGGTTTACGAGCCCAGCTGGAACGAGAACATGTCAACTCGTCAGACCCCTGAATCATTGAAACAGGCTAGAGATTTTAACTAACGCGAATCGCTGAAACATATGGCGTCAGAGTATCGTAAGTGTCGTTTCACAGACTGGACTTGAATGGAGTGCAGGAGAGATGGAAGGCCTTCAGTCAGATTCTCCCCTCGATGCAAAGGAACACTTAAGCTCTTTAGAGTAACCATTCAGTATCCTATACCTCATCGATGGTGGAGCAGAACAGGGATGTCCTAAGAGAAATTATATAACAAGAATAAAAGCAGCAGTGAAGTCTAGCCATTCAGGTCAGAAAAGCAGGAAATCCTGTATAAACAGGAAAAATCCCACCCCTGAACATTACATTACCTTGAATGAGCAAGCAGGGGGTGCTTGGGAGTGCTGCAGTATTCACTACATCAGCAGCAGTGGCACAGGTCTGTAACAAAGTAACACAATAGCATAGATTTAACATTATGCAAGGATGAAGATCGTTCATTGGTCAGAGGTAAATCAGAACATAATAAATGGTCTAATAATAATTACTTGCATTTATATAGCACTTTTCAAGACACCCAAAGCGCTTACAAATGGACGTCCGCAAACCAATGTGTAGCCCCCGCCTGGGTGATGCTAAGGCAACAGCTAATCCGCGCACTACAGCTCAACACAGATCAGCTCGGCCCATTTGGAGCAACTTGGGGGTTAAGTGTCTTGCTCAAGGACACTTCCGACAAATGCGGACAGTCAGAGCCAGGATTCGAACCACCAACCCTACGGTCGATGAACGACCAGCTCTACCAACTGAGCTTCAGTTGCCCCTAATGTAATCACTCGTTTAGCATTTTAAATATTTAAATACATTTTAAAAAACTTCGAGCATCAGTTTCTCCGTAGGCTCCTTAAAGTAGACCATAAGGAGCTGGAGGATGCAGGCAGCCTTCTCCGAACCCTCTGGATCATAGCTGGCCAGAAATTCCCTGATCTTCGGGTTGTCCCGTTTCTGGCAGAAATGCAGGATGGTCTGTCCTCTCTGACCCAGGGCCTCTTGGAGCTTCTGAAGTATGTTGACGTCCGTCAGGATGCCAAAGTGGGAGAAAAGCCCTCTCTGAGAAAAGAGAAAAGGCCATTCCTCTTTGACCTCCAACATCGCTGGTGCAGGCATTCTGTTGAGGTACCTCCGCAGGATGATGTAGGTCCTCACCATCAGAGGTTCTGCTCTCTCTGCCCCACCCATCCCTTCCTCTGTGTACAGACATACAAATACATGTTTGAGAGTACCCAAGTAACAACAATTCAATTCAATGTCCCCACCTCTGGGACATTTTGAGTGTCAAACCTTTAATTTCATGCTCTCATCATTACTCATTCTGAATATTAAGGTGGCCTTTTTGCTTAATGTGGGATGTTTATTTAGGTGTCAATTCCTAAATGCCTGAGTAGATGTTCCGCAGATCCTTTTTCGAATCCTCCAACGTTGCCTCGGTCTCCCCCCCTGGTAACTCTGCTGGGCACCACCTCACACACCTAGGGATAGGAATCATAGGTTAAATCAATACTATTGGGGCCGATCATTTGGACTGGTTTTGGAGTGGGAACATTTCAATTATCATGGACACAGTTACACTGACGGCGATTATACAAAATCTACACACATCATTTAAACATTCAATTCAAATAACCTAAGTTAGTCTATCATGGCAGTGCCCCTTTAACCCCTGTGCCTTGCATGGTTGCTGATCGCCATTAGTGTGTGAGTGTGAATGGAGAGGACACTGGCGCTGTATGTTCACCGCTTCTCAGTGTGTGAATGAGAAGACCATTGTAAAGCACTGGGTGTCCTGAAAAGAGCTATGTAAATGCAAGGAATTATTATTACTGTAATCTTCAAAACCTTCAACGTACAATAATTGCAATATCTATATTTTGTCCACCCCTACACATACCCGTATTGGTCGACAGGACCTCTCGTCAGTCTGGACTCTTCTGCCACTCCAGTGTTCCTTCTTCCCTCTCGGCTTCGTCGGCGTCGAGCCAGAGTGTTGTTCCTAGTTTTATATTCCACTCTAGTTTTAACTTGTTGGAGAAGAGAGGGGCATCCATCTCCAACAACTTCACCTCGCCTGCTAATGTCAGCAAAGCTTTTTGGGTGGCTCCTGACTATTAATCGGACGATGCTGTGGCACATGGCTCTGATTGGGTTGCGCTCGTGCTGCATCATTTGATCCACCAACGCGTTCACAAAGGCCCTTCTCTCATCTGGCATTGGTCTCTCTTCTTTTTCCACCGCTTGCTGAATGGTGTTTTCTGTACCTCCGTGAGCAGTCAGGCACCCCACACTGATAGTGAAAATTGGGGGCATTACTGTGCAGCTTTGTGTGCTGAATAAAGTTATGCACCTTCTCAGACACATGCTGACATCCAATATATTTACAGTGGAACATTGTTGTGCGTGGTAACTAGTTACCTACCCAAACATAATTCAATCTGCCTGACACTGAACAGGACGGTTAGCCTGGCTGCCTGACACTGAAGAGGATGGTTGGCCTCTCTGATGACCTAGACAAAAGGAGACCAGAGAAAGGAGAAATTACAAAGGCAACCAACAAAAGGAATTTTTCAGTTTGCATGCAGATTATGAACATGAGCATGTTGTAAAGGTGTTCAAGGTCAGGTAGTCGAGCATCCCATGTTAACTACCTTAGCTGCAACAACACTCGAACAGTCACTAGCAATTTCCTCGAGGATGGCGCACGCACACCAGGATCACGAGGATGTCAAATCTGGAATAGAGGCAGTAAAAAACCACCACAGGGAAGCAAGAGAGGTAAGCTCACATAAATGTACTGTCAAACAGTATTGGATGAAGTGATTAATCTCAGGTGTGCTGCACAGATAACAAATGTCTGAGCTTCAGTACTTCATGGAGGGAAGCACTGGAGCTGGGACTGCAGTTATGCACAGTCTATAAACTACGGTCTGTGTTGCATACTAGGCCTACCTCCAACTAGGAAGCAATCCGTGGATTGGATTTAGGATTTAGGCAATACACCTCGTCGCGTCGGTCAACACCAGGCAGGCAATCAGTAGGCCTAGAGGAAGATACAAGATACAATATCTGTTTATTCGCCATGTAGTTTTACAACATACTAGAAATGTGTTGCTGGTAGGTACTGACATAAAGACAACATTGGACAGGGTGCAGGGACAAGACAGGACAAGTGCAAAACAGGACAGTGTACAAAATGCAGGTAAAAGTAGAAGCTAATTTAGGCTAGAATAGTATAGAAGTCAAATAAGATTAAAAAAAATTGTGTTTTCAGATAAATAACATTACGCATTGCAATAACCAGGGTTGGGAGGGTTACTTTGTAAATGTAATCAGTTACTGATTACTGATTACATGGCTCTGAAAGTAATCCGAATACAGTTACAGGTCTTTAAAAAGTAACGTAATCAGATTACTTTTAGATTACTTTTGGATTACTTTCTTTTTCCATCTAAAATGGGTATGTTTTGGTGAACAGGAGACACAAAAAGCAAAAGGAAACTGAACGTGTTTTTACTGTTTTAATGGCTTATCAAGAGCACAACTGAAACATCACATCTGAAACGATTTAACAACATAATACACTTGTTGGGGATGCAGCTTGTGATGTGAGGAGTGAGTGAGGGACACGGCTTAGAAAGGGCGTGTCGCCTTCTGTCCTGCCAGTGTTGGCAGGACATGAATTAAAATGTCGAACTCGGACTTCATTTTAAGGACATTTCGGCCAGGGGTGTAGAGCTATATTTGTTTAAGCACCTAATCGGCAAAACAGGAGAGGAGAGTGTGTGCACCAGTCTGCCTTGATCTATGAATTCATTTCTGTGACTCTCACAGTATCTGCTGCCCGCAGCTGTTTTATAGAAGGAAAACCTGCTTCACTTCATGACATCTCTGCAGCGCCAGGAGGCAGCGGGAGGGTTAACTCCGCCTCTGAGAAGACGAGCTCGCACCGCCTTTCGCAGCGCCTTCACTGTGTTTACCTTCAGAAATAATCATTAGTAAGGCGACCGCAGGCTGATGTGTTTTAACCACACAAACCTCTATATACACACACGCGATTTAAACGCAGACTTTTGTTCCTCCATGTTTCGTTGTTATTGTTTCAGAGCGAGCGGACCCGCGATTTTTTTTCAAACGCTTTTTTGGCCCATCTGCGGCGGTAATAGGTTGTGTGCGCTGTGATTCCGCTGTACCTTTAGTAATGAATATTAAATGTTGTGAGGAAATCTTTCCACCAATAATTCCAATAAGTAATCCAAAATGTATTCACTTCAGGTTTACGAAAGTAACTGTAATCAGATCACTCGTTTTTCAAATGTAACGCGAGCTGAATACAGTTACTTGATTTTTGTATTCAGATTACGTAACGCCGTTACATGTATTCCGTTACAACCCAACCCTGGCAATAACCTATAAACATTTCAAACCTATAAACATTGCGAACCTGTAAACATTGTGAAGAGGCAAGGGAGAGAGAGTTTGGTAATCCTTTATCATCCAGAGTAGTGTTGATGAAAGTATTGAGTGATTGAAACTTTGCTCGCTAGGCGAGGCTTAAACTCTAAGTAAGCCACAGGCTACAATGAGGCTAAAAAATAGTTCAACTTTTTATGTCTGAGCATGTTTTGAGAGCAGTGTTAAATCAGACTTTAGTTCAACCTGGTTCAACCAGCTACGAAATGGACCAATCTGCACAATGACTACTTTTACTGTCGCTATTTCCACTATATTTAGATGATAATACTTTTCTACTTTTACTTGAGGAACATTTTGAATGCAGGATTTTTACTGTGACAGAGTATTCCTACACTCTGGTACTTCTACTTTTACTAAGTACAAGATCTGAGTTCTTATAATTTCACTACAAGATCTGAGTACTTGTACTTTTACTCAAGTACAAGATCTGAGTACTTATTCCACCTCTAGTAGTAGTGTATTAGTCTGAATTGTAGCCACATAATCACGCAGAGCTGCATAAAAATAGACTCACAATGGTAACAAGTGGAAAATAATATTTACAAATGTGTACAATGATTTGTAGGTAATTTTGACTACTCAAGACACCTGACTTATACATCTAAAAAGGAAGACTGTGTTCATTCTACAATTACATGGGATTAAAGCAAAATGTAGTTTTACTTGTATAATACTTCAATTTGATATAAAAGACAGTTTGTTTTCATCTGTTTTCAAATAAACAAAGTATTGGCTTTCAGAATATTAAACTTGTTCAGATGATAAATACAACTTTGAAGCTTGTAACGGCATGATTACAAGCAGAGAACGGACTAATGTAACATCACAGCAAGCATAACAACAGCCTGTGTTTCTTGTGAGTGTTTCCCCGTTACACAAACGCAAAAATACACACACACTCGCGAGCTTCCCCCAGACCAGTAATACAAACGAAAATGTGTCTTCGGGTCAATGTGACTGATTTCGATAGAGCAAGTCACATTTGGTTTAGGCCCGAAACATACTACCAGTAGAAATACATTGCTTTCAAAATCGCTGTCTGTCGAATCAATAGATTATATTTCGTGACTATAACACGAAATACAGTGAGTGCTTCATCCTCTGAACACCACAGGATGGCGTCTGTAACGCACATATTAACATAGGTGCGCTCCTCTGAAATGATTGTCCCCTGCAATTATTATTATCCCTCAATCGAGTTCGCTATTCAGCTAGCTAACGTTAGCTTAAACAAACGTAACATGCAACGTTAGCCTAATCTAAAATGCTTTACTACGGCGTACCTTTCATGTGGCTCGTCAGCGCAGACTCTCGCATCGTTATTTTTGCAAACTTTGCAGGAGGCTACTCGTGGGCTTGACCCTCGTCTTAGCCATGGCTTGTATTTGTCTTCTGCTAGCCAACGCTCGTTGAAACTGCAACCTCCTGGCACACAGTCATCTATCTCTCATCAGAATGCCCAGGTCACACGTGACGTAAAACAAACACTTGCAGGTCGCGCGCATAGCGCGGGAAGGCCGCAGCGGAGCTGTTTTATGTAGAAGCGAAGCAATTCTTTTCTTTTAATCTAAAAAGCGAACTATTCAGTCAGACAGCAATTTATTGTAAAAGTAAAGCATTTACATTTTCAAGCACTTTATCTCAATTTCAAGCACCATTTCCAAAATTCAAGCACTTTCCCAACCTTGAAAACACCACGTCAAATTTCAAGCATTTTCAAGGATTTCAAGCACCCGTACGAACCCTGAGTAGTACAGTTAAAACCTTAACGATCCGAATAATCGATTAATCGTTTCATTAATCGATAGATTAATCGATTATCAAATTAGTCGTTTGTTGCAGCCCTAGTCAGCATGCTGTTTGGTTCTGGATGCCACAGGTGGAGATTGTTCTGGCTGCAGTTCTGGGTGCAGTCTTCTTCTTCTTGTTGTTGTTGTTGTTGTTGTTGTTGTTGTTGTTGTTGTTTCAGCTCTGGTTCTCTGTCTGTCCAATGGAGAAGGAGGAGTCTCCTGTTGGGTTAGGTCTTTTGTCTGCTTGGAGGGTCGGGATCGTAGCCTTTCTGACTCAGAGGGGGAGTCCAGGTCTCGGGACGCATTACCTATAGGAAGTCTAGCACACTGAGGTTAAATAAATCCAACCCTTTCCACTTTTTCTAATTATACTATCTGTCTTAGTTGTTAAATGCCATCTAAACAACACAATTAATGTCTACTAATGATATTACAAAAACTCACTCTAAAAATGGTTTCATCCATTGTTACATATTTACCCAACATAACTCTTTCATATAATTGAAATACCTACATGTTTCAAGCATCAAATATTCCACACACTACGAAAGAACATCTCCATATTTTTTCCAATATTTTAAATCCCACTGTTACTTAGAACAATAGTAAACCTGCAGAGCACACTAATCAGATCACAGTAATGTAATTTGACCCAAGTGTAGGTCTACTTTCCATTATACTTATTACCTTTGCTGAACATTTATTTATATTGTCTAAATTCCATGTCTATGATATGCAAACAGTTTGAGTGTAAAAATGTGTTTTTCTCAATGTATTTACACTCTACGGATTCTTGAGTTTACTCATATCCTGGTGCTGTTGTTCCTACAAATGTTCAATTCCTTATTGTTTTGTACCAGTTTTCCAAAATCAGTTCTAACTGCCGTGCCGTTTCAGGAAAGGTGGCGGTACGGCTACACAATGTGTAAGTGGGTGCCAACATGTTCCTTTTTTAACTTCGATCCGGAGTGCATCTGCAGTGCGTTCTACAACTTCCCATGGTCCACTCCATACAGGTTGCAACGAGTTCATCTTGTGGATTTTTACATTTACCCAATAACCTGATCCAACAGAAATATTCGTCATGGCCCTGGCATATGCTTCCGCCTCAATTTTTCTAATTTCTAACACTGGTTCTCCTCTGTATTGTGAGGTGCTACCTTGTGGTGGATATTGCTGAGTGGGGCAATCTCTAGCCAAATGTCTACAATTTCCACATATGAAGCAGCCATCATCCCTTCTTCCTCTTGATCGTTGCTTTCCTCTCCCTTGTCCCTTTTGTTGATGCTGTATGGGAATGTATGCCTGTGCTTGCGGCTGTACTTGGGTAGGAAGATACACAGGTGTCTGCCGTTGAAGATACTGTGGTGCTTGTGGCTGTACTTGCGTAGGAAGATACACAGGTGTTTGCTGTTGAAGATACTGTGGTGCTTGTGGCTGTACTTGCGTAGGAAGATACACAGGTGTTTGCTGTTGAAGATACTGTGGTGCTTGTGGCTGTACTTGCGTAGGAAGATACACAGGTGTTTGCTGTTGAAGATACTGTGGTGCTTGTGGCTGTACTTGCATAGGAAGATACACAGGTGTCTGCTGAACCTGGTTTTGTGGACATACACTTCCTCCTCCGCTTTGTTGAACTGTTGGAGGTGTCCGCCCTGCCTTCTCTACTAGTATGGCCATCTGCTTTGTCGATTTCTTGTTTTTATTAGCTTTGGCATCTTTCTCAGCTACTTGCATCTTCAAAAGTCTTAGTTGTAGTGTTTTCATTTCTTCGTAATTTTCCCACTTTGTTGCCTGGTATTTCATATCGTGGTGAATGAGATGTAGTCTCCATTCTTCAATGGGTTTAGCGACGAATCCCACCACGTCTCCCAGGTCTGCCTGCACTGATCGGGGAAGGGCTTTAATGACAGCGTTCTTCCACAGCATTACAACAGCCGGAGAAACGTCATGCCGTTCTCCAGTGTAGGCCTCCCACACTCCTTCACATCTCTTCAAGAAGGCATGCATTTCTTCGAATAAATAAAAACAAGGATAATTGTGTGTTATTGTTGAGTAAATAACAGTGTGTTATTTAGAAAAGAATAACAAATTAGAAGGAAAAGATTTAAAAAAATACAGATTTCAGTATTTTGAGGCTCTGAGCCCCATTTCTTTTCCTCAAAGACGACAAAAAAAGTCCGACATTATACGATTTAAAATAAAAACAAATAAATAAAAAGATAAAACACTGGCATGTAATTTACGTTAGAATAAATAGAATGGTTTTGAATAATAGATGAGAGTAAAATCTACTTCACTTTACAGCCCCGCCCACTTTTGGGGAAACCAACGCTGTCATTTGAACAGCGATCAAGCCTGAAGCCACAGAGCTCTTCTGTTACTGTCCTTTCTTCTTAGAGGAAGTACAGAAACACGTAACTCTGGATTTGTTTTAATGTTTGAGGTGTAATAAACGACACGGCAGCTTTTTGTCATGTTAAAACTATTATTTTCTGCCTCGCTCATGAGAGTAACAGCTGGAGAAATTACAGCCTCTCCTACTGATTTTAATTTAACCATATATCGAGCCCGATTGTCGATTTCAAAGGTGTGCTCTAAAATGATATTTATAAATGACTATTATCATTATTATAAGCAAGACAATAAATGGCAAAGATATGTAGAAAATAAACGTATTTAAGATACGTTCATAAGGAACGTAACGTGGGAGAAAATATGTTTCTAGAAGATATGTAGAAAATAAACGTATTTGAGATACGTTCATAACAAACGTAACGTGGGAGTAAATACGTTTCTAGCTAAACGTAATTCAGAATGCAGTTTAGTTCTGTGGGAACGTAATTTTTAGGAGACAGGGTTGCCCCATACCATGAACAGTCACAGCAACAACACAGTTTTGCATCTCCTCCTGAGAATAATAGTAGCGACGAAAACGAGCAACATTACCCTGGGACATGCCCCAAAACTAGAAGAACCAAGAAAACTAAAAGAACCAAGACCGGTGCACATACCTCCATGCCATTGATAGCGGCTGGAAGAGGAGGATTTCAATACCAATCACGCGTAGGAAGATACACAGGTGTTTGCTGTTGAAGATACTGTGGTGCTTGTGGCTGTACTTGCATAGGAAGATACACAGGACAGGTATCTGCTGAACCTGGTTTTGTGGACATACACTCCCTCCTCCGCTTTGTTGAACTGTTGGAGGTGTCCGCCCTGCCTTCTCTGCTAGTATGGTCATCTGCTTTGTCGATTTCTTGTTTTTATTAGCTTTGGCATCTTTCTCAGCTACTTGTATCTTCAAAAGTCTTAGTTGTAGTGTTTTCATTTCTTCGTAATTTTCCCACTTTGTTGCCTGGTATTTCATATCGTGGTGAATGAGATGTAGTCTCCATTCTTCAATGGGTTTAGTGACTAATCCCACCACGTCTCCCAGGTCTGCCTGCACTGATCGTGGAAGGGCTTTACTGACAGCGTTCTTCCACAACATTACAACAGCCGGAGAAACGTCATGCCGTTCTCCAGTGTAGTCCTCCCACACTCCTTCACATCTCTTCAAGAAGGCATGCATTTCTTCGAATAAATAAAAACAAGGATAATTGTGTGTTACTGTTGAGTAAATAACAGTGTATTATTTAGAAAAGAATAACAAATTAGAAGGAAAAGATTTAAAAAAATACAGATTTCAGTATTTTGAGGCTCTGAGCCCCATTTCTTTTCCTCAAAGACGACAAAAAAAGTCCGACATTATACGATTTAAAATAAAAACAACTACAATACTTCAATTCAAAGAAACCACATGTAATCTTTAAGAATGTATTAACTGTAATACTTATTATGTCCACTAGGCTGTTTTACTCCTCTCAAATAGTACTTCCGCTTCATAAACCTACTTCCTGTTTATTTTCTCAAAATATAAAGTTCAAATGACTTTCTTTGAAAAGCATGAAAAACAAAACAACTCAATCTACTCTCAACGTTCATCTACACCATCCCTGTGTATTTAATCAGTAGTTACCGGTTGTATCTTTACTCAAACTATTTCACCATCTAGTAATGCTAACTGGCTAGCTAACTAGCTTAGCAGTATAGCATTAACCTCATGTGACGCATGACAACACAATCTTCATTTATCTTAGCTCTAAATTCTATAGATGCTGACCTTAAAAGCTGATCTCATACCAATCTTGTACACAATCGTTTCGGCTTAGAACATCACACAAAAATATACTTTTCGGCTTAAAAACTCCACACAATATACTTTATTAAACCAGACTACGCAGGTTTAACACATCAAACATATAGACTAACATGAATGGACCCAGTCCAGCGTAAAACAGATCAGGTCTGGTACCTACCCAGAGGTATCCCAGATAAAACCTAGTGCTTAATACTATGTAATATTCACATTAATCGGACGGCTCCACACCACTCGCAATCACCACGGAATTAAACAGGTAACTGTCTCACCTTTCGTTTAGGCCCAGCCAAAAACTCATTTTCTGCAGCCTAGTGTGATGCTAGTTAGCTTGCAGCCTTCCCCTTTCTTCCAGCTCTATCCCGCTTCAGAGCCCACCCAGGGACGCCATGTTAGTGTATTCTAGAACCCTGAAAGCAGGAGAGACTGAAAAGAGTTAAGGGAAGCTTATAAAAGTTAACAGCATTTAATTACACAAAATATGCGGTGGTGTACAAAATGAAATGTGCGAGTGGAGGCGCTCTCCTCATCCGACCAGTCAGTCCAGGTCAGCAGGTAGAAGAGGTCAATTCTTGGCTTGCTCTTCCTGTTGTCATCTGAGGTCTTCTCCTATTGGCCGGCGTCGTCGGGGGGCGGGTCCAACGCAATTCCTTTTTCTGTTGTTAAATTATATCATTCTGGTGTCTGTGGTTATTTAAACATTCCCTAATAAACGTTATTCAGCGGTAATAAATGAGTGCTAAACCCAGTGTGTGTGCTCAGTGTACAACATCACATGCCATTTCACCGTTGATTCATGGTTTGAAAATGCAGCATTTCGCCAGATGCTAATGCTAACCGGCAGTGAAGAATTTTCAGAATAAAAGTATTAAGTTAATAGTTAGTGAACTTCAGGTTTTTCAGAATAAAACTGATTTAAATTAAATAGTGTATTTAATTCAAATTACGCCATATCAACATTGATTTTAATTTCTAACACTACCCACAATGCAACGCGCGCCATATATATATATATATATAAATACGCCATTTTCCTGGAGGTGCAAATATCCTGGAGGTGCAAATATAAACAGCTAGCTAACGTAGCCAGGCAGAGCGCACTAGTTTTTTTTTTCTGAATTAACGACATCTCTGGACTTGAGGGGTGTGCTCCAGGTCATTACCACCGTAAACTAGAGCTGTGTGGGTTGTCGGATTGCCTTTACAGACTGCCTGCAGATGTATGGAAAAACGACCCTCGAAAGTGGCCTTCGTCGATTTTGGCTGCATCTACGTCTAATTTCTGGAAACACCAGGTGAATACCCCACTTGTCACAATAATATTATCATGCCATTGCATATATGTGGTATTTTAGAGTTGACTAGATATTGATTAAGGCAATAGACTATGATATTCAGTACAGGAAGCTTAGCAACACCTGACGGTGTAGCCTACGGCTAAACCCTTGGCCTGCTTGCACCTCGCGTAAAATGGCGGATACCGGAAGTACGGTGTTGCCCTCGGCCCAATACCCGTATGTGTGTGTGAAAGAATGGAATCTGTGGAATCTCAGCTTTCATATGATATGTCGATTGTGCAGATAATATGAAGAAAAGATCGCTTTTATGTGCTAAAGTAGCGTTAGCCCCGTTAGCCCGTTTTCGATAAGTGCCGATTTAGAGCTTGGCGTTAGACTTGAGTTTCGTTTAGCTAAAAATTGTTAATATCGTCAGTTAGCTGAGTTTCTTCCCGTTAAGTGGGTATGCATCATTAATAGGTTGTTAAATGTTAAGAAGCCCTGAGATGCTGTTTCTTGCAAGAAGTTGCGCCTGGGAAACTGGGCTTAACAGGTGGCTGCTAACGTTAGTTTACAGCTTATTGCAGTGCTGCCGCCATCCTATGGGGTAATATATGTATTTAATGTTTAAATAGCAAATATCACATATACATGTATTCATCTAGTAGTGTTTCTCAAACTTTTTCATACCAAGGACCACTTAACGAATAAAAAAACACTCGCGGACCACCTAACTCCCCAAATATCCAAAAACACATTGTTTTTCTAGAACAGATTACAAATCGCATGAAAATGGTATAAACACGTGGCAACATGTGTGACGAAGGTGTTGCACTGGGCTATATCCTGCAATTGAAAGTGAAACTTAAAGGAAATAAATGTCATTTATTTCAGAAACACTTTTTGTTATATTCCATGGAATGCTCTTAACATCCCGATAGCAATGAATATATTAAATGCTTTGACAAAAAATCCATAAAAAGATTTAAAAAGCACGACCAATAATTTTAGCCGGCCCGGATCAAATAAGTGGATGGCCTACCTGCCTGTCAGCCTTCCATCTGTGAACAAACTTATCTCGTGCCCTCATTGGTCTTGTGCACGTTCGTTTGTGTTGGAGGAGTGGCAGATTTTTCCGGTTGTGTATTTTACGTTCCGCTGTTCATTATAATAAAAAAACAGAGCATTAAACAAACCATCATGCTCTTACTTTGAAATCATGCGGAAATGTCGTCATCAGCAGGCCATCACGTGGTTTCCGAAAATAACCGAGTAAAATTCCGTGTGTGTAAAAAGACGATCCACAAGCAGAAATGTGAGATCCACGAGCAGAGATTTGAGATCCGCAAGCGCATTTTTGGTCAACAAATACAAAATGGATTCACAAATGCCTCATCGAAAGTTGTAAATGTTAAAGAGATATTCACAGATCTTTTTTTTTATTTGTGAAAATATTTAGCGTATTTGCAGATCCGTTTTACACTTGCACATTTATTTGTGAGTTTGCAAATCTTTTAAATGCATTTGTGGATGGTGTTTTACATTTACAAATCACATATTTACACACAAATTATTTTTATGTTCACACAAATAATTATGAGACATATATAATATGCCCATAGGGTGTGGTCTCAATAGCCATGCAGTAAGCAGTGTGCCATGTGCATGTGATTGAGGAATGGCATGGATATTCAAGTGTACTTGAAGATTATGCTGAAATATACTTTCCCCAACTATATCCCTATGAAGAGCCAACCTTCAATTTAGAAAATTCCCAGTTAATTCCCATGGAAAGTTTCCATCTTTGAAAATTCCCTGAATTTTGCAACCCTAGTAATGTGTCCCTTAAACTAAAAGCATGGTCACTGACTAACCGGGAAGGGAATACGTCTGTGAGGCTTTTTTTAAGCACCTTTGGTATTCAAATCTCTGCCAGGCTACAAATCTGCTGCTGAAAATCTTGGCATCATGTTAGCACAAGTGTCAAATCCTATTTTGAGGTTGTGCACTCATGTAATAGTTGGAGGAGCTCAGACTTGAATTGGACTAAATGTTTTTTACCAAGCGATTGCCTCAGAGCAGAAATGAAACATGAGCAATGAAGGGTGGTGGGAATATTGAGTCATTGCGTGTTTGGTTTTGACTCTTCTTAAACTGCATTATTGATGAAGAATATTGGAAACAAACATGCAATATTTTTTGTTTTGCTATACATTGCAAAAGAAGAAATAAAAGTATTTGTTTCTGGTCAACATCATCCTGTCTGTAGCTGAAATATTTCAATACAAGAAGTGTCGTTATGTTTAGTTTTGCAACCACATCTCCTTATTTCAGTTGTTCTTCTACAGTTCCTCGGTTATTCTCAAGTTATAGTCGAGAGAGTCCTGTTGGTTGGTTGAGAAATTGTCTACGATTGTAGTTTTTGACGGTTCCTTGTTCAAGTAGAACCTGCATGTAACTTGCAAGAAACAAACTGTGTATACCCTTACATTTGATTAAGTTATGTTATATCACACAGACTTTTGTAGATTATTCATGGCGAATGAGGACTGTAAAGTTCTTCAAGCATCGATCACCAGAAAAAGTAGTAGCACGATATTATACCTCAGCTCTGTGACTATTCCTCATGGGCACATCAAAGTGTTGACGCTGAAAAGACTCATTATGCAGCCTTAAACGTCTTACACTCACTGTACATGCAATGATTCATGCACACACTGTTGAGGTGTGTCAGTATAGCAGGAGTGTGTGGTATGTGAAATCACAGGCCAACACCACATGTTGATTACATCGGTGCGGATGGAGAATCAGTTACATTCATTTAATCAAACGTTTTGTACAGCACTTGTACTTCTTAGTTTTGAACAACAACCTCAACCATAATAGCATAATAATGTTACATTTGTCTCAGTGGACTTCACAGTTTGTACAGAATATCAGTATGACAATACGACACCCTCTGTCCTTAGACCCTCTGTCCTTAGACCCTCACATCGTACAAGGAAGATCTTCCAGAGAAAACCCCACAGTTTAAAGGGGGAAATGGGAGAAACCTCAGGGAGAGCAACAAAGGAGGGATCCCTCTCCCAGGACTGACAGACGTGCAATAGATGCCGTGTGTAAATTGAAAAGATAATACATTTGCAACATAGGTAGTCCAAATGTTTGGAAATACATGTGTGTATAATAGGAAGATGAATCCACGAGGATATCCATCCAGGACTTATGATCCAGGACCACAACAACAGGTACAGCCACAACTCAAGATCCAGGGCTTGCGATCCAGGACTCAGGACCACAGCAACAGGATCATCCATGACTCCGGATCCCGGCGTATATAGACACCAAAAGGAAAGACATTTGGGGAAGCTGGGTTATTCGGAACATGAGAGTACACAGGTATAGACAGAGAGAAGGAAGAAGTAAGATGTCCCCCGACAAACTAAGCCTATATCAGCAAAACTAGGGGCTGAATCTAATCAGCCCTAACTATAAGCTTTATCAAAAAGGAAGGTCTTAAGCACACTCTTAAAAACGGATAGGGTGTCTGCCGCCCGAACACACACATTATGCTGAAATATACTTTTCCCAACTATATATAAGTTCCCTATGAAGAGCCAACCTTCAATTTTGAAAATTCCCAGTTTATTCCCTTAAATTCCCGTCAATTGCATGGAAAGTTTCCATCTTTGAAAATTCCCGGAATTTTGCAACCCTATATGTGAGTAATAACTAACTTGTGTCTAACATAATATTCAATGTGGTTTAGTAAAGTATTTAAAAATACCCCACATTGTACATGTACAGGACAATCAGACCTTGTTCAACAAAGATCATCAGACAATTGTTTTGTCTTTTAAGGTACAGCCGCAGCAGAGAGTCTGAGTTTGAAGAAAACACTTCGATTTTATTTAGTGTTGTTTAATCAATCAATATTTACTGGTCTTGAATTTCCTCACTGGATTACAAAATGCTCGAATCTTATTGTACACGGACATTATGCAGATTTCATCAACTGAAGATGAAAATATAGATTCAGCGATATGTACCATTTTAAGGAAATAGACTGTTAGCGATGTTGACCAAAGCTCAGCAGCTGTACTGTAGCTAGCTGCTAATGAAAACTCAAGTGCTCAATTAGTTACTTTTGCTTTTTTATTAAGAATTTACCAAGCATATCTTCCTCTTCAAAATCCCAGTTGTACTTCGCTAACACGCAGTGCCTGGGAGGGTGCGTTTGATTGTTCCCACCCTTACCACATTTATGGACTAGGTCATGTTAGACAAGCAATCCACTGGTTAGTTTTAGGGTAAGCTTCATCGTTTTGTTTTTTTAATGTATTCACTTTAAGAGAAAGGGATTTCAGAAACAAGTCTCACAAGTTTAGCTCGAGGTAACATTAACAAAAGCTAACTGTTGTTAGACTATGTTCCCCCCTTCTAAACGTATGAAATGAATGAGAAAAATATGAACGACTCTTCATAGAGCCACATCCACACAGCTTTAAAGTTGTAGGAAGCTGAAGCCTTACATTCGTGCCAACGCCTAGTTGTAGTTTCTAAGGTATTAGAAAGTTGGTGTTCTGGAAGGGGTTTAGCATAGGATAAATTCCCTTGGGATGCTATCAAGAACTGTTTTGCAATCAATAGTGTGTTTAAGTTTCCAACCCTGCTTCAAAGGTCCTTTGGGATATATCTTTTTTAAATCCTCTGGAGCAGAGAGAGAAGCTGTGGATTAATGTTATTGATTAATGCATGAGTGTTTCTTAGGGTCAAAAACACTAAACTCACAACTTAAAATGAAAGCGTTTAGTTTATTTAATAAAAGAGCACATGCTCAATGTGAAAAGTGACAGTAGATATAGATTAGTTACAATTTGGTGCTATATATATTAGGGATCGACCGATATGGCTTTTTCAAGGCCGATAGCGATTATTAGTAATCAAGGGGACCGATAACCGGTATTTGGAACGATATACATTTGCAGTAAAATCAGAAAATCTTGGTGTCAACAAGTAGAATAGTGAATGTACCGTGCACCAGGTCCTTATTCAGAATTCTTATCAGAATTCTCTGAGTTTTTATCAACTTTGGTTCTTAAAACAGATAAAGTAATTATCGTAGGTGACTTTAATATTCATGTTGACGATGATAAAAATAGCCTTACTGTTGCATTTAACTCTATATTAGATTCTGTTGGTTTTTTCAGAGTGTAAATAAACCAACCCACTGCTATAATCACACTCTCGACCTTGTTCTGACTTATGGTATTGAAATTGAGCAACTATTAGTCGAACCGCATAATCCCTGCTTTATCCGACCATTTCTTAGTAACTTTTGAAGTACTATTACGAGACTACAAAGCATTAGTCAAAAGCTCCTGCAGCAGAAACCTATCTGTTAGTGCTATAGCCACATTTAAGGAAGAGATTCCACCAATACTTAACTCGATAGCATGTCTGCATGTAGGGGAGGAAACTTATACAAAATGTACACCACCCCAAATTGATCATGTTGTTGATAGTGCTACAGATGCGCTGCGAATAAAATTAGACTCTGTTGCTCCTTTGAAAAAGAAGAAAATAAAACAACATAGATTAGCTACATGGCATAATGCCGAAACCCGCAAAATAAAGCAAAAGTCGAGACAACTTGAAAGGATATGGCGTCCACTAAACTTGAAGAATCTCGTTTAACTTGGCATATTACTCTCAATGAATATAAGAAAGCACTGCGTAAAGCGAGAGCAGCCTACTACTCTTCATTAATAGATGAGAATAAGAATAATGCAAGATTTCTTTTCAGCACTGTAGCCAGGCTGACAGAGAGCCACAGCTCGATTGAGCCTTCTATTCCCATAGCACTCAGTAGTAATGATTTTATGTGCTTTTTTAACGATAAAATTGTTATTCTTAGAAACAAAATTAATGACCTCTTGTCAGGATTCTCATGTTTTGTCACGTTTGTAGTTTTGTATGTCTGGTTATGGGTATTTTCCTCCTTGTATATTGTCTGGTCCTTCTTCCTGTGTTTTTCCCCTGTCGTTAGTTTCCCTGGTGTGTCTAGTTGTCTGATTGTGTTCACCTGTGGCTCTTGTGTTTCTCCTCCCCTGCCCGGCTGTTTCTCTTCTTGTGATTACCCCTCCCTGTATTTAGTCTGCTCTCTTCCTGTGTTCAGTGTTGGTTTGTCTTGTGATTTGTCCTCGGTGAGTGTTCTGTTCTGTCTTTGTTAGTATAGCCTTGAAATAAAGGAATTTTCACGTTAATCTGCATTTGGGTCCTACCTGCTTCACACACCGTAACACCTCTTGCCTTTGACCAGTATAGTGTTATCAACAGCTCCCGGAAACGTATATTATAATATTACACTAGAACTAGATCAAGGGCGGGGAACCTTTTTCCTCTCAAGGGCCATTTCAATTTTTTCAACATAGTCCGAGGGCCATATAATTTATTGACCTCTGCTTAAAAAAACTAAAATCACAGCCCATTAATTTGGCCTTTCTTTCATGCTTTGCAAAGACAAAGCAAGCTCTTAATCCAGATATCTTACCATGACTCACGCATGCATGCACGTGCACGGTTGTGGCATGAACACCAAAACAGAAAGATATGGACACAAGATGTGTGCAAATGTATTTAGTTTCCTATCCATGTGGACATGATTTAAGTGTGTGGGGGGGGGGGGGGCCTAACCTCCAGGGCGGTCCGGGGGGCATGCTCCCCTGGAAAGATTTTTTTTTACATGTTGAAGTTAAAAGCATCAATCTGTTGCACTGAGAGCAACATTAGGAGATCTATGGATACATCTCTCAACACCCATATGAAACACAACTGTAAGCAGATTTCTTTTTCATTATGGACATTTTACAAATCACTCTCCTTTCAAACTGTATTCTTGTTTATTAATAACAGCTTTTCCTTACTGTCATAGTATTTTATACCTGTTTACTTTATTATCTTATTTTTTTATAATAACTATAATGATCATATAAAGATGTCCAACCTCACTGGTTGGAGAAAAAGCTTCTTATATGTGTTAGCATATAAGAAGCTTCTTATATGTGTTAGCATAGCTAGCTAACCAGATGCTAATAACAACAAAGTTATTGACTGTATGATCATTATGACAGATGAACAGATCGTCACTGGGCTTTCAACTAAAGACACAGCCATGCAAAAACTGCGGCATGTGTATGGCTCCTTATGGGTAGGCTACTGCAATATTTGGAAGTGCCGGAGAGGTGTTCTGGTGCTCTCCGTCAGCACTACACCGCTAACACCCCTGTCAGACGAGACATACCACGTGATGACACGTTAGGCTCGTGTTGTGTTCAAGGACCCTGACCTTGGCCAAGAAACACAGGCACTCGCTTTTTAAAAAATGTTACGGTCTAGATTTCTTTAATTTTTTTCTTTTTTGTGTGTGTTTATAAATTACCTCGAGGGCCGTACCAAATGGTCTCGCGGGCCGTATACGGCCCGGGGGCCGGAGATTCCCCACCCCTCAGCCATAAACCTTGAACAATTAAATTCAATGATTCTCTCTTCTAAACCATCAATGTGTATGTTAGACCCAATTCCAACTAAGCTGTTGAAGGAAGTTTTTCCATTAATTATCACTTCTTTATTAAATATTATGAATATGTCTTTATCAGGCTATGTTCCACAATCATTCAAAGTAGCAGTGATAAAACCGCTTCTTAAAAAGCACAACCTCAATCCAGAGGTTTTAGCCAATTATATTTCTAATCTTCCATTCCTCTCAAACATTCTTGAGAAAGCAGTCGCAAAACAGTTGTGTGATTACTTAAAAAACAATGATTTATTTGAAGATTTTCAGTCTGGCTTTAGAACACATCATAGCACAGAGACAGCTCTGGTTAAAGTCACAAATGACATTCTAATAGCCTCTGACAAGGGACTTGTCTCTATTCTTGTTTTGCTCGATCTCAGTGCTGCATTTCATACTATCAACCATGATATCCTATTGCAAAGACTAGAGCACTTAGTTGGCATACAGGGAACTGCTTTAGGCTGGTTTAGGTTCTATCTATCTGAACGCTCTCAGTTTGTACGTGTCAATGATGAATCTTTCACGCAAACCAAAGTTAGCCATGGAGTGCCACAGGGCTCAGTGCTCGGACCTATTTTGTTCACATTATATATGCTTCCGTTAGGCAATATTATAAGGAATCATTCTGTAAATTTTCATTGTTATGCGGATGATACTCAACTATATTTATCAATCAAGCCTGATGAAATTAATCATCTAAATAAAATTCAAGAATTTAAGGACTGGATGACCTTAAACTTTTTGATGTTAAACACGACCAAACTGAAGTTATTGTACTTGGCCCGTAGAATCTACGAAAACAAATTATCTAAAGATATATTAACTATGGATGGCATTAATTTGGCCTCCAGTGAGACTGTAAGGAATCTTGGTGTTATATTTGATCAGGATTTATCCTTTAACGCCCACATAAAATCAATTTCAAGGACCGCCTACTGCCATCTACGTAACATTGCAAAAATCAGGCATATCTTGCCTCAAAACGATGCAGAGAAACTAGTCCATGCATTTGTTACTTCAAGGCTGGATTATTGTAACTCTTTATTATCAGGGTGTACCAAGAAGTCAGTTAAGTCGCTTCAGCTGATTCAAAATGCTGCAGCTCGTGTACTAACCAGAGTTAGGAAAAGGGACCATATTACTCCTGTTCTGGCTGCCTTACACTGGCTCCCTATAGAACACAGGATAGAATTTAAAATTCTTCTTCTCGCCTACAAAGCCCTTAATGGGCAGGCGCCATCTTACCTTAAAGAACTCATTATACCATACTGTCCTACTAGAGCATTGCGTTCCAAGAATGCAGGGTTGTTGGTTGTTCCGAGAGTCTCTAAAAGTACAATGGGAGCCAGAGCCTTTTCTTATCAAGCTCCACATTTGTGGAATCAGCTTCCAGTTTGTGTTCGGGTGGCAGACACCCTATCCGTTTTTAAGAGTGCGCTTAAGACCTTCCTTTTTTATAAAGCTTATAGTTAGGGCTGATTAGATTCAGCCCCTAGTTTTGCTGATATAGGCTTAGTTTGTCGGGGGACATCTTACTTCTTCCTTCTCTCTGTCTATACCTGTGTACTCTCATGTTCCGATTAACCCAGCTTCCCCAAATTTCTTTCTTTTTGGTGTCTATATACCCTGGGATCCAGAGTCATGGATGATCCTGCGGTCCTGTGTCCTGCATTGCGAGCCCTGGATCTTGAGTCGTGGCTGTGGTCCTGGATCATAGGTCCTGGATGACATACTGTTTGATACTCATGGTACCTGTCACTGTAAATAGAGTTGTGTAAACTGTACCCTGTACATTATGTTGTATGTCATCCTTATTGTTGTTCTGTTGTTTTTATGTTACATGTGTAACTAATGTCCTGCAGTTCACCCTTGAAAAAGAGATCTTTTGATCTCAAGGGGCTTTCACCTGGTTAAATAAAGGCTACAAACAAACAAACAAACAAACATATCCTCGTGGATTCATCTTCCTATTATACACACGTGCATTTCCAAACATTTGGACTACCTATGTTGCAAATGTATTATCTTTTCAATTTACACACGATATCTATTGCACGTCTGTCCGTCCTGGGAGAGGGATCCCTCCTCTGTTGCTCTCCCTGAGGTTTCTCCCATTTTTTCCTTTAAACTGTGGATTTTCTCCGGAAGTCTTTCCTACGATGTGAGGGTCTAAGGACAGAGGGTGTCATATTGTCATACTGATATTCTGTACACACTGTGAAGACCACTGAGACAAATGTAACATTTGTGATATTGGGCTTTATAAATAAACATTGATTGATTGAATAACACAAACTCCAACACAACTTCTTTGAAATGCATTTAAGTATATATTATGTTTAATGAACTTTTAAACATCTTACAACTGGTTTCCTCTCTGTGCCCTTTTCTTTAGTGCAGCCATCTGCAATGAGTACGTCCACACAGCAGCTTTAGACGAATCTTCCACCGCTTCCAACGCTTCTCTGCCCATTGACTTTGAATGGGGATGACGTCACTTTGCCTCGCTTTTCGCCGAACTGCATTGTGGGGGAGCGAAGCGAAGATTTCCAGGATTTTCAGGATTCAAAAGTTGAGCAATGTTCAACTTTTGAAGCTGAGCTGGAAGCGTCAGCCAATCAAATCCTGTTTATGCAAATCTGCCAGTACAAGCGCTAGCCAATCAAACCATGGGAGAGCCAGACCGCAGTTCATTTCCTCATATTCCAAACGAGAAATTACGGTAGCAAATCACCCGGTTCTTTACGACCAGACTATTTACCGGTATACAAACCGGAGGAACCAGGCATGGAGGGAGGTGGCAGAGACAGTGGGTGAAACTGGTAGGTTTTCGCCTGTTTGGGGAGTTTATATATATATATATATATATATTGCTCGCATAAAATCCCCGGGGTTTTTTGCTTTGTATGTCGGGGGCGGGAGATTCATGTGATTGGTTGTTGGTCGCGTTGCTCGCAAAAAATCCCCAAGTTGTCAGACACGCCCAGCTCCAAGATTTTCAAGATTTTTGAAAAGCTGCTGTGTGGACGTACCGTTGGAGAGAGACCGAGAGTTAAAAGTGGGGCTGACATGCTTAACTAACGATAATGCTTAATTTATTATATCAAAACCTGCCTGTCTATCTCATAAAATCCCAATAAGCTGCTCGCAACTGCAAAACACAAGTGCTAGCTAATGTTTTGCAAAATATTAAAAGTGAGGCTATTACAGTAGACCTAACGTTAGTCTAGTAGCCTCACTTCTAATATTTTGCTAAACATTTGCTAGATACATGATGTTGGCTAGCTAATGAGCTTCACATATCAACCTGAAAAACTGCGAGGCTCCACTCGCAGCCCCCCCCCCTCCGCACCACACACTAGGCTTGTTTGAGACACATTGCGGCTCGCCTCGAAAGTAGACGAGAGTAGCCGATCGCAGCCGGGGGAGGTGTCAAAAAGCTCGCCTGAAGTCGGACAGCTCCGAGTCGGCTTCTTCTTCTTCATCTTCTTCTTCGCATTCTTCTTCTTCTTCTCTCGGTTTTTTGGCGGATTGCAAACAACTTTAAGGTGCATACCGCCACCTCCGGAGTCGGCTTGACTCGGTTTGCATTTATAAAGAATGCACACATGTGTTTAATCGTTAATGTCAGATATGTACTAAGTAAATACATTTGTTCCTGCTCAAGATTAGATTCAACTTTATTGTTATTGCACAGATTACAGGTACTGAGACAACGAAATGCAGTTTAGCTTCTAACCAGGTGCAACAAGCAGTAAAGTGAAAAGTAATGTACACAATCTACAGAATAAAATATAGAATGAATTGAATGATGAATAAACAGTGAGGGGTATGAATACACTAGATATCAGCCTGTGAGCAGTATGAACAGTGTGTATGAATATGCTAAGATATATAAAGTATGAAAACGGTAAGCAGTATAGTATAAAATATATAGATATTAATTTCATGATGATAAACATTGTGGAACAATGATGAAAAATGGGAATGGATGTGGCGACGTAAAACTGACACAAAACAACAACACACTTTTGCCAGCCAATTGGAGAGTTTCATCAGCAGCACGTGGTAAACACCACCAATAAGCGCTCAGCTCGAGATACCAGCGAGCCGTTTCCCATCAAGCATTTCGCTTCCGCAGCTCGTGGAGAGCAACTGCGCCAACTCTCCTCGCCTCGCTCTCAAGGCTGCGGGCGTCTTTGTCCCGCGAGATTTCAAAGTCTCATGTGGGCCAGCCTCCAGAGCAAGTCGGACAAAATGACTAACCATCATGCAACGCACGAGCAAGACGTTGATCGCAACTGGGCAGGTCTGCGCAGGTCTTGCTTGTCTCAAACAAGCCTAGTTACTCCGCTGCGAGACGCAGCACGCACCCCCAACTCTGACTGACTTCCCGCGTCCCTGTGTAACTGGGAAACTGATAGAATTGGATCATAAGATCATGGTGTTTTTGCAACTTCGGCTTTCAACCTTCGAAACACATGTATGGCTCTGCTGCTCAGCGCTGCTGCTTGCTTCAGTCTGTGTCTGCGTTCTTTCGCACATGCCTGTAATCTGAGAAGGTCCCGCCTCTCTGGCTGGCTCCCGCCCGGAAAATCTTCAGTGTTGATTGACACTTCAGTAATAGCCTATCAGATAGCGCTGTGGGTGGGACATTGCTCGTGTACACAGAGTGGTGACTGCAGCCAGAGAAACGGCCGCATCAGAGCCAAAGTTGTATCGGCAATTTGATAAAAAAAAAGGCCGATACCGATAATCGGTCAAATGCGGAATTTCGGCCCCGATAATCGGCCAGGCCCCTAATATATATATATATATATATATATACATTTTCTTTTTGTAAACACCTTGAATTTCAGGGGGGGCACGGGGCTCCGTTGGCGGGGCGCAGCGCCCCTCCAATACAATGGTAGGGGAAACACTGGAACCTATGTCCCCATTGTTAGACGTACTACATTCTGCACACTGTTCCTTCAAATTGACAATGTGAACATATGTCGCCATTTTGTAATTTCTGTACTGTTAAGGACAATTCCCGTAAATTAATGGCTTTTGCACTTTATTTCAGTTAAAGTATCTTACTTTAATTTAAGGGTTTTTGTTTGGCAGTTTTTGTTTGCTGCCAGTACTTTGACCGTTTTTTTAGGAGTTTTTTTGTACAGTGTAGCCTATTTGATTTGACCCAACTGGACTCACGGGTGAGATGCTTTTTGTGCATTTTTGCTTGCTGTATGTGGAGCGTGATCTTCGCGCCTGTGCGGATGCACGCGACGCAGCCGCAGGCAGTGAACGTCATCGCTAGAACGGCCAATCATATCACGCTTTGAGGTTTGAAGAACCCGAACCCTCCTACCAGAGATGCCTATAGCCGATTTCACCCATTTATTTGTTTATTTAAAGGATCCGTTTATTTAAAGGATCCGTTAAGGGATTATCAGTTTTTTATGGATAGTTGAGGTGAACTAGTTCATGATGTTTTCAACCTGTTTGTTTACTCTGCAGGTTAATTTTGTCAATACATATGCCAGTGGGCTCCTCATTTGTGCGTTTGGGGTGTTGTTTTTAATTGTACAATAGCCTAGGTGCATTTTTGTAGTCCAGCTCCAGTACTTCCTGGAGGATGGTCACACTTTGGTTTCCTGTCAAACACTATTGGATGACGTGGTTAATCAGTAGTAACATACTGTAATATCACAGTAATTCCTTAGTCATTGAAGCTGTGAAGTTACAGTATACAGTGTTACCTTTACAACAATGCATTGTATTATCATGGATGTGAAATTACAATACATTGCTGTGAAGACATTCACAGTAAATTGCTGTGAACCTTACTGTGAAAGTCATGCAAAAAGTTGCCAGGTTAATTATTATTATTATTATTAATTCACGGTGAATATTTGTACAGTGTGAATTTGTTAAATACTGTGGTAATGCAGAGCCACCAACAAAAGATGAGTTTAGCACATCCAGCGTTTTCCACCTTATCACCAGGGACCCCCAGTTTTGACTTTTGGCTAAAAGGTATGCACTTTTCTTATTAAAACATCTCTCCAGAGATAAAGTGTTACTGCTTCATTATAAGCGACCAATATTTTCCAAAATTATTGGAGTGGCTGTCTTTTCCAAGCAATTTTCTACTTTCAACACTAAACAAATGATATTCCAACCTTATCTGAACAAGCCCAACCCCAAAGCCTTGACTGAGGCTTTAAAAGGAGAGCAGCCAATTTGTGTTCAGAGTAAGCAAGGAGATGTTCTCAGGCTGAGGTGCAGAGACAGAGGTATGGGCAATAAATAATTGCAATGTAATGTATCATTTTTGTTAGGGTGTGTGTGTGTGGGAGTAGACCCCATTCTTGCTACAAGAAATGCAAGGATAACTGCATTAGTTGAGCTGTGTCACGCTGACCTTTTGAATGTTACTGTGACAGTTTCACAACCCTGTTGACGTCTTCACCCTGACCCGCGGCCCCATGGGCGTAGGAAGCATCCTGAATGTGGGGGGGACATTTGTAACGGGGGGTGTGGGGTTTTCTATATTCTGGTGCATTTTAACTGGTGGTTTGATACTTTTATGTGGCTATACTAGCATGAGGAAAATGATGGGTACATTCTGTAATTTCATCCAGTAGTAAAGAAAGGAAACATATTTGATTATTAATTCAGAGCTGTCTTTGAATTAATAAAAAGCAGTTTAAATTTGTTGTACATTTATAAACAACAATAAATATTTGTGAGTGCATTGAGAGATATTGTTGTGGAGAGTCATTTATATATAAATCGCAAAATACATTTGTGAATCCTTCTGTGAGCATTTATTAATATTGAGACTGATCTGACTCCATACAGATGTTAAGTTCACCTCGGAATGGTATCATTGACTTAAATGTTCAAATAAATGTTGCTCTTCTGTCTATATTGGTCATATGATGCCCCTTGACTGAAATGTTTCCTGTTCAATATCCCCACTGATTTCCTTAACATTCTGGATGAGAGTCCACATCACAATTTACTCTAAACTGTCATTTCCCTTTCATCACTCACCTCAGCAACGGACCTCTCTCCACTGTCCCTGTGTTCTGCCTCTGACTCACTCTCAAGCGCCTAGATGTCAAGAGAGGTGGTGAAGTGATCATTATTTATTGAGCAGTATACTCTTTCACATTGAATCATAACAAGTCACACTGAATGTAAATACAACTGACTCTAAAGTAAGTCCCAGTCTGTGACATTGGACATTTTGAAGACTCAAAGTCCCAAGCAGTAGGTAGAATATTAGCTATGTATTGTTTCCAGAAAATAAATAGTTAACTGAATACTGGGATGGAAATTGCCTATAAGCACTCAGTAAAACATAAACACACACAAAAAGCTTCTGAATAATAAGAAGTATAATTAAAACATAATGCACATTACCATTGTGAGAGAGAGTACCGAAGTTAAAGAACTCAGAAAATAATCTCTTATCGAACTGAGGTTCCAGTAAAACACACTGACTGTGTCTCTACAGTACATCATGGTGTTTACATGAGCACAGAGAGATCGGGTTATTCATGTTCCCTGTTTACATGATAAATACTAGTAACCTGGCATTTCGATGCCTTTTCTCATCTAAACTATTCAGTATTTGTGTCTCTCTATCATGACATAAAGACGAAACTCCTCTCCAGAAGTGAGACACTTTTGCCGCCGCCGCCATCACTGTTAACTGATTAACTGCTACCAGCTGAAGACTTACTTTCCTATTCTTTGACAAATTGTTTGTTATGTCCATGTTGTCTGGGGGAGAAAACATATCAAACCAAGATATCGTCAGCTTTGATTTTCGCTGTATTAACAATGTCCTGAACACTTGGTGTGTGTGCCTTACCTCCGCTACCGGCATCCCTTCATACAACAGATCTGAGAGCTGTCCAACTATGACAACACTCCTTGAACGTGCGCGCTATGGGAGAATCTGCCTTGGTACAAAGTAGCAGTGAAAACATGGTACGGAGTTTCATTGATTTGGGCATTCTCTCAATAAGCAAGTGGAATGGATTTGATAGTGAAGCACTGACACAGCGCTCTACAAAGTGCGGCGAGTGGAGAGACTGATTCACGGACTTTTCACATGGTAAAAGTGGGGGGGGGGTCTAAACTAATGATTTGAAAAAGTGGGGGGGACTTGTCCCACCCTAATATAATGGCTGCGACGCCCATGCGCGGCTCAGACAGAAGCAGCAGTGTTTGACAGCATGTTCGAATGCCAGGGAAGACGAGTCCAGTTGCACTACTGTTTGACAGTGCTGTCTGGACTCTTGGAGAGTTTGTTCTTCACAGGGATTACCTTTGGCTGGGCTTCTTTAGTGTTCGTTTTGAAAATGGATGGATACTTTGCTGGATACTGCATCAACGCCACCAGAGCGGAGGACCAATATGTGTCTATAGGTATTTGAACATAATAGGCTATACATGTATTGTGGGTAAACAAAAAACTGCTCTATTTAACTGCTCTAATTTTCCTACTCTGCCTCTCCACTACATGTCAACACTTAATGGCATACGTTTCTAGACCTAAAAAGGGCACAATTACAACCAGGCTGTTCACACACTGTTAGTAATTTTATTGGAGCAAGTATTGCACTCTATTTCTTATGTAACCCAGGTTATTGTGACCCAAGACAATTAAAGTTGTAAAGAGAGCCACAAAGTCCGTGTCGGGAGGAGTTCATGATGGGTCAAAATACAAAGGCGTTTCACCAAGGAACACAATGAGTTATACAGTGATACAGTATGGTTAACTTATTTGTTACATAACTCCCGTACTTAACAAGTCTTTGTATACGTATTTTTTTAACCAAAATACAATATTTTCCCAAAAACTAACCAATTTGTTTTGTTGTCTAAACTTAACTAATTACATTTGAATGGAAATACGATCTTTTCCTAAACCTAGAACCAAGTCGTTTTGTTGTCTAAAACTACACTGCAGTAGTCTATTTCAAACGTACTGTTTTATAGAACATACTTATTTTACTCCAAATATGATCTTTTACTAAACCTAACAGTAAAACCTAAAGTCATTTTGTTGCCTAACCAAATTCTGAGCTGCAGGGCTGGCAAGTGCACTGTTAGCTCGTGTTGCTGAACATTTGCAGGAATTCAAGAATTTGTTGTAAGATTTAAGAACTGTGACAGTAGGCCTACGTAGAACCTGATTTACCAGACATACAGTATCGAACAAAAATGTTGAACTCTCCATTGTGGCCTATTATTCTTGTATGTTTCTTTCTTTCTTCCAGATTGCAGAGGCCAGGATGAGCACCTTTCTTGGGTCATGTCTGTGGCTACCATCGCCAACACATTAACACGCCTCCCCATTGGATATGTCTTCGACCGTTGTGGAACCACAGTGGCAAGGCTAATAGCTGTGTGAGCATGTCAGGAAACAATGTATTTAGGGCCCGAGCACGGAGCGCTAGGACCTGACGGCGTCCTAGCACGAAGTGCGAGGAACCTATTGTTATTGGTGGTATTATTAGGGCCCGAGCACGGAGCGCTAGGACCCAACGGCGTCCTAGCAAGAAGTGCGAGGAACCTATTGTTATTGGTGGTATTATTAGGGCCCGAGCACGGAGCGCTAGGACCCAACGGCGTCCTAGCACGAAGTGCGAGGAACCTATTGTTATTGGTGGTATTATTATTAGGGCCCGAGCACGGAGCGCTAGGACCCAACGGCGTCCTAGCACGAAGTGCGAGGAACCTATTGTTATTGGTGGTATTATTAGGGCCCGAGCACGGAACGCTAGGACCCAACGGCGTCCTAGCACGAAGTGCGAGGAACCTATTGTTATTGGTGGTATTATTATGGCCCGAGCACGGAGCGCTAGGACCCAACGGCGTCCTAGCACGAAGTGCGAGGAACCTATTGTTATTGGTGGTATTATTATTAGGGCCCGAGCACGGAGCGCTAGGACCCAACGGCGTCCTAGCACGAAGTGCGAGGAACCTATTGTTATTGGTGGTATTATTAGGGCCCGAGCACGGAACGCTAGGACCCAACGGCGTCCTAGCACGAAGTGCGAGGAACCTATTGTTATTGGTGGTATTATTCTTATTATTTTTCTGCTACTGTTTCCTGTTTTTGAGGCCTTTAGGATGCTGAAAAAGTTGTATAATTTTGCACGTACGCCAGGACCGGTGAAAAATGTTATATTCTGGAGAATTATAGCTCCTCTAGAGACACTCCTCTCTCCTCTAAATCAGTGTATCCTCAGTTACGGCTCCTCCAGACAGCCTCCTCGATAATCGATCCTCGACGAGCCTTTACAGAAATTGGTTTTCCTTCGAGACGGCGCGCCGACATCCGTTTACGGGTCGCTGCCGGAGGACCTGGGAGTCTGGGACACGAAAATTAGATAAATGACAAACGGCTCATTTCCGAGGACTCGCGCGCGTCTGCTTGACGCCGGGACGACCGGCTGCCCTCCCCGACAGGCGCACGGACGCGAGGGCCCGCTCATCACTGCGCGCACAAGTCTGACCGCAGTTTTAATTTATTCTTCTTTTTGTTGATGTTTGGTTAGTAAAAGGTCATAACTTTAGGAGCTGTCGAAGGAAAGAAGAATTGCAAATATGTACCTTCCTGATTACTTCACGGGTTTGCTTAAGACTTGCTAGACTTCTTTTGAAAAGGGTATTGCATGTAGGGCTGTCCCGAATACCATGCATGCATACATTGGCAAAGTAAATGTTTGTGCACATTTCCAGTTCTGAGCTGTTGGAGCTTGCAGCCTAGCTTAGCTTTCCACAAATAGAAAAATACACAACATTGTTATCACCGCTGTAGCCCCAACCACCATCACTTTCACTGGCATCCAGACAGCCCCCCCGGAAAGGTCAGTGTATCAAGAGATAACTCAGTGTTGGCACTAGTTTTGTGTCTATCACTAGGTTCACCCAGGTGTGTCGGCCAGAATAGAGGAAATGAGGAGCTACGATGAGGTTTGACTTCTTTACTTATTTAGGCAGACATACAGATATGTGTCTGTGTGTGTGTGGTCTTTCCTACAAGGGAAATAAACAAAATACAATCAATATAAGATAACTTATGCATACATAAATTATATACATAATAATGCCAAATCCTATAGAAATAATAATCTAGACAAGCTATAATACAACATGTCTCCCTTCTCTTATCATCATAAACACATTAACATAATGTCAAACACTCTTTACCAGGCAACACAGAGATTCAAAGTTAAGCTACCGCTAATTAATAACGTTCCACTTCCGGTTGGCGGGAAGCGGCAGCCGATGCTCTTATTGTGAAACGCTACAGACATGCTACTTCCGGTAGCCGAGTAGCGGAGCAATAAATGAACTGTTAACACATAATATCTCACCTTTAACGCCACATAAACATGTATCCAGAGTTGTGTGTAACGCGTTACAAAGTAACAAAGTAACGCGTTACTGTAATAATATTACTTTTGTCGGTAACGGAGTAGTGTAACTCGCTACTTTTATAATTCAGTAATCACACTACAGTTACTAACATTGCCCCGACACGCGTTACTTCGTTACTTACTAAAATCAGTCATAATCAAACCTCAACACACACCTGCAAAGAAGTTGTTATTTGTTGTTTGTTTATATCACGCAGTCTGTTCTTCTTCTCTGTTTTCCGGTTGTTGCCTGTTTTGAATGACGAATACACACTACCGCCGCCTGCTGGTAAGGAGAGTTATTGCCCTCACGCATGCACAGTTCGTACGTGCTCGGCTGAAGTCTTTGCGGTGTCTGGTTCTAGTGCAACACTTATGGGGGTTATTCCCTATCTTTATTCAAGAGCGTGTTATTTAAATTTGTGAGCATACTTTATGTATTTATTTCCCTCAAACTCTGTCCTCGCACTCAAATAGTGCCCTCACACTCAAATAGTGCCTGCTTGCACTTAGATTTGCTCTGCTTGTGCTCAAACTGTACGCTTGCACTCAGATATATTGCTGCTCAGAATTATTCTGTGCGCGCTCGAAACTTTTTCTGTTCAGAATTATTCTGTGCGCGCTCGAAACTTTTGTGCAACAATCCTGTCAAAATCCCTCAACCAATAGGAGGCCAGGTGTCCTTGCGGGTGCGTTCGCTTTACTTATTACAGCGTCCCGTAAGGGCGGTTACTCTTTGGTTTATAAACTCCAGCCCTCCACGGCTTTATAACATAACATGTACATCACTTCGCTGTAACTTTTTTTGGGGAGGGGGGGGGGGTGTAAGCACAGTTAGTACATGTTTATAAAACGTACAATTCAAATCAAGCAATCTGATGTTTCTTAGTCGTGATATAATGAGCGTATATCCCGGGTATAATTGTAGTTACTTTTCACAAGTCAGTAGGCCTCCGCGTCTGAGAACCGTTACAACCATCCGTCACGAAACTAACTAACTAACTAACAAACAGCTGCGTAGCTGTGGGTGGGCCCGGGTGGGCCTGGGCCCACCCACATGCACGTCTGGCCCACCCACAGCCAATCAGCGCTTCATAGCGCAGAGCCGGGAAGCCCAGAAGGAAGTGCCACAAACTGCAGTTCATCTAGTGGCCGACAGGGGATGGATGCAAAAAGGAGCAATTCCCATAGACCCCCATGTTAAAATGCCCAACTTTACAGCATCTAGCCTGGATCCAATAACATTTATTCTGGATATAGTTAGATTCCACCTTCATGACAATGGAATAGGGAGTGCATTTTTTTACCGTGAGTTTTTATAGTAAGTAAAGTAACTTTTGCCGTGAGTGAATGAAAGTATTATTTCTTCTTGAGGTCTGCAGTTTAGCGTGTACACATTTGCTGAATATGAAAACACTCAGTGGTGCCCACTGTGCGACTGTCAAGGATAAACAACCTGTGCCCCCGATATATGTTGTATGTATTATTGCTACACAAACATTACATTGCAGTTTAAGTGTCGCCAACTCCGTTTAAGAGATATATCCCCCGTCTGTGTGCGAGGGGGCGGGGCAGTTTACACACACGCAGCCGCTACATGCAGCAACACACACACACGGAGGAGATGGCAGAGAGAACGCGCTCCGAGCTGTGGTTAAACTATAGCCGTGTCGATGGGGACAATACTCGTTACCAAAAGTGGAATAAGAGTTTAGCATGTAAGGGCGGTAACACGAGCAATGTGTCTAAACATTTAGCAAAAGTGCTCCACATCCAGACGGAGGAATGCACCGGGTTCCACTGTCTTTCTAGCAGCTCTGTAGCTCCATCCACGAGTAACGTTTCCACGTCAGGTGTTCTGTATGCTAGCAGCAACACACGGAGTTAACTACATTATACAAACATGGGTTATGATTAGAGGTAACTGAGTTATTTAGTTTGTTAAAGTTTCAGCTATTCTGTTTACAGTTGTTAAAACATTTTTGTTTCTTTTGATGTGAAATATTATGTATTTAATTTAAATAAAAAGCAATGTTAGTTTTGTTCACAATTTGTTTAGTTAGTTGACCTTATTTTTTTCTCCAAAAGAACCGATAAAAGTAATGTTAAAGGACCGGATCGATAAGACATAGATAGACATACTTTATTGTCATTTCAACGAGACACAGAGTGTACTATTACAACGGAATTTCGTTGTACTGGCTTACAGGAACAGGACAATATAAAAACTTGCTAAAATTGTACATATAAATATATAATAGTGACGTGGTGCTGATAAAATTAAAGATAAAGTGTGCATTTAAAATATAAAGACTTACTATACATATAAATAAAATAGACATACTATATAACACATATGTGCTCTTTACACAGCGCAATGTAATCTTTATGTTACTGGTCTGCTTGCTGTTCAGCAGTCTGATGGCTTGGGGGAAAAGGTATTGCAGAATCTGCTGTTCTGCTCTTAATGCTGTGGAACCTCTTGCCGGAGGGCAGCAGGGAGAACAGAGCATGTGAGGATGAGTGGGGTCTTTAAAAATGTTCTGGGCTTTTGTCAGGCAGTGTTTCTGAGTCTCTGATGGGAGGTAGAGAAACTCCGATGATCTTCTCTGCTGTCCTGACCACTCTCTGCAGAGACTTCCAGTCTTTGGCGTTGCAGTCTCTCGACCAGATGGAGATGCCGCTGGTCAGCACGCTCTCTATGGTTCCTCTGTAGAACGTGGTGAGGATGGGAGGGGGGAGCTGTGCAGGAAGTGTAGGCGCTGCTGTGCCTTCTTAAATTGTGATGTAGTGTGAGTGGACCAGGTCAGACTGCTTGTGATATGCAGCCCAGGAACTTGGTGCTGGCTGTAGTCTTCACTGCTGTGCCGTTGATGTGGAGTGGTGGGTGACGGTGCTTTTTGTTCCTGAAGTCGACAATGATCTCTTTTGTTTTATCGACATTCAGGATCAGGTTGTTGGTGTTACACCAGTCTGTCAGATGTTTCACCTCCTCCCTGTAGGCCTGTTCGTTGTTGTCCCTGATGAGTCCCACCACTGCTGTATCGTCCGCGTACTTTATGATGTGGTTGGTACCGAACCTGGAGCATAAGCATAAGCGCTATCGATAAAAGTAGTAGTACCGTTAAAGCCTTAACGATACCCATCCCTATGTGGATGTCAGTTTTACACACATTCTGAGGCCGCCGTGCCTATGTTTTTTGTTTTCACTGCTAATTTATGCTTATGTTCTATTAGTGCATTAAAAAATCATTAATGAAGTTTCAGCTCAGACCCCACGCTTAATATGTCTCCCCCTGGCCCACCTACATTTCTCCAGGCCCACCCACACAATAATTCCTGGCTACGCCACTGCTAACAAAGCTTAAAATGGAAACATTTAAGGTTAACTTCGACCTCCGGGGTGGCCTTACTATGGAGGAGTGGATTGAGAAGTGCCTATCTCCAGAAAAAAACGCACCTAAACGACGACAATGCTGTCTGTCTATTATGTTCTCTAGCTGTTATTGTTGTTGCCTAGCAACCACCTCGCACTATGTTTTGTGCAGAAGGCAACGAAGGGACTATTTTATTATATATATATATATACTGTGCTTCCTCCCCCACCCCCCCCAAAAAAAGTTGTAAATCAAACAAGTGAAGTACATGTTATAAAGCCGTGGAGGGCTGGAGTTTATAAACCAAAGAGTAACCGCCCTGACGGGACGCTGTAATAAGTAAAGCGAACGCACCCGCAAGGACACCTGGCCTCCTATTGGTTGAGGGATTTTGACAGGATTGTTGCACAAAAGTTTCGAGCGCGCACAGAATAATTCTGAGCAGCAATATATCTGAGTGCAAGCGTACAGTTTGAGCACAAGCAGAGCAAATCTAAGTGCAAGCAGGCACTATTTGAGTGCGAGGGCACTATTTGAGTGCGAGGACAGAGTTTGAGGGAAATAAATACATAAAGTATGCTCTCAAATTTAAATACCACGCTCTTGAATAAAGATAGGGAATAACCCCAATAAATAACCCCCATAAACACATGGCCAACACGCAGGAGAACACGCCGACGCAACAGCGTGAGCAGAGATAGACTGCGCAAAAATATACAGATAGCAGGAGACAGAGGACAGCCACGGGTTTTTTTTACAACTACAACACTTTTTTTTACAAGTATAAAACTTGTTTTTACAACTACAAAACTTTTTCTAATATACGCTGGTAACGACCTAAAGCACACCCCTCAAGTCCAGAGATGTAATCCGAAGACATGCAGCGATTTCTTCGGTCGTTAATTCAGAAAAAAAACCTAGTGCGCTCTGCCTGGCTACGTTAGCTAGCTGTTTATATTTGCACTTCCAGGATATTTGCACCTCCATATTTATATATGGCGCGTGTTACATTGTAATGCATGTTTTCTGCTATCTTTGATGAATGATACAAATAAAATATTACCCTTAGTTCTTAATGAAATTGATAATGTTTGACTTTGTATTAGTTACTACTTACAATACATTGAAGTACTTTTACTGTGTATTTTTTGAGAAATACTCTGTCCGTTTCATTAGTATCGGTACTTTAAGAATGACGGGGAAAAGTACTTTTAATAAGAGCCGTGTGTGTTCAACGCTCTGCTTCCACTCCCTGCACTGCAGCCGTGCCTGCAGTCCCGCCCCTCTCAAGCACGCTCTAAATCCCTCCCCTCTCTCGTGCACTCGGCCACGCTCTAGCTGCCAGAGCATGTGAGAAAACGAGAAGCATGGCCGCAAGTGGGAGTGCAACTGCTTGTTGACAAAAAAGACGCCAGAAGCGAAATTTGGAAGTATTTCAGCCATATCTCTGACAGTGAGGGCAAGCCTACGGACACCACAAGGCCTGTCTGTGAGAAATGTTTTAGATCCCTGCAAACCAAGGGAGCCAACACATCAGACTTGGCTAAGCACCCGCCGACCGGCATCCAGAGCTGTTTAAAGAATTTAAAGACAAACAGCCTTTATTGTGCCAAGGACCGGCAGATAGGCTACATTAAAAAAAAATCGCGGACCGGTTGTCATTTTTAACTGATTTTCATATTTACTCACCACCTGTAGCAATAGAGGCTAATTGTAGCCTATGTAACAGCCTGAACAAATAATAGAACAATGCATCCAAAACATATTAACAACGTTTAAAAAACGACCGGTGTCGTTTTTTGGTTTTTCGGAAAACGGAAAACCAAAAAAACCGACGTTGTTTAGTTTTTAAACCAACACGGGAAAACAGATAAATCAACGTTTTGGTTTTGTTTGTATGATTTACGGATAATCCAGTGTGTGTGTGTGTGTGTGTGTGTGTGTGTGTGTGTGTGTGTGTGTGTGTGTGTGTGTGTGTGTGTGTGTGTCATTTGTTTTCAGAAGATATTATGACCGTGACGTTCGTTCCGGTGCACGTCCGACAGCATTTAGCACTACATCGAGATTAAGATTAAACTAATTTATTTTGGGAACACCCGCATATAGGCTACCTATGGAGTTAGCCAGATGTGTGTAAATTACTGTTCATGGTCATTTGAAAACAAATGCCGGTGTCGGACAGACAGAGCAGAGCAGAGCAGACATATCATGCGCCTTGGTGACTGGACATCTCCTTCATAAAACTAATAAAAGGGGGAGTAATCGGGCAGTTTGGTGTGTGTCGAGATGTGTGTAGAGGTGTGTGTGTGTGTGTGTGTGTGTGTGTGTGTGTGTGTGTGTGTGTGTGTGTGTGTGTGTGTGTGTGTGTGTGTGTGTGTGTGTGTGTGTGTGTGTGTGTGTGTGTGTGTGTGTGTGTGTGTGTGTGTGTGTGTGTGTGTGTGTGTGTGTGTGTGTGTGTGTGTGTGTGGTTAACACGTAGCAGCCTGCAGTCACTCGCTGTTCTGATGAAGGTAAACACAGCGAAGGCGGTGCGTAAAAAGGCACAGCTCTCGGCGCGCTGGTGCTGCACTTCTCAGAAGCGGAGTTACACGTCCCGCTGCCTCCTGATGCTACCTGCAGCCATTTCATGAAGTGAAGGTTCTCATTCATAACACTCCGTTCGATGTCTCACTATGGGATGCGCCTCATCGCGGAGCAAACAGGCTGATCCTATGGAGCAGCGGGCGTCTCCTCTCCCTGAGAGCGACGCACGTACCGGGTGTGTCGAACCTCGGGGCAGATCTGCTGTCCAGAGGTACACCACTTTATGCAGACTGGACTTTACATCCAAGGATTGTGAGCCAGCTGTGGGTGCGTTATGGCAGAGCCACGGTGGATCTGTTCGCATCAAGAGAAAATGCTCAGTGTCAGCTGTTCTTTTCGATGCGCGACCTAAACGCACCGTTAGGCGTGGACGCACTCGCACACGTTTGGCCTTCGGGCCTTCTGTACGCGTTCCCACCCTTGGCTTTAATTCCCCAGACTCTGGCAAGAGTGAGGGAACAACGCCACACACTTATTATGATAGCTCCGCACTGGCCAGCTATGTACTGGCTGGCGGAGATTTATCAGCTGCTGTGCGGGCAGCCATGGCAGCTCCCACTACACAGGGACATACTGTCCCAGGCGGGGGGTGAGATTTTTCACCCACACCCAGAGCGCTTGGCCTTATGGGCCTGGCCCGTGGGTGGTACAACCTGAATATAGTGAGACTCCCTCATAGGGTGTTAACACTATTCAGAGTGCGAGAGATTCCTACACCAGGTCTCTCTAACATAGTGCGGTTACTGACCCTGACTTCCGCCAGGCGAGCCAGTAATGTTTTCATGCACTGTCTGTACATGTACCCAATGGATATTGTGACATTTCCTCAGCCGCTGGGTCCCTACGGGGAACAGCAGCGGGATTTGCTGTGTCCAGTTTGTGCTTACGCACCTGTATGGACAGATCAGGGGTGTTGGTCATAATGACCAACTCCTGGTGTCCTGGGCTAACCCTTAAAGGGGGGCAAGCCGGTTACTAAGCAACGGTTCTCCCACTGTCGTGTGGAGGCTATTGCTTTGAGACCCTTGTGAGTCAGAGTTTGCAGGCACCTTCGGGTCCGCGAGCTCTTTCAAATCAGGGTCTGGCTGCATCCTGGGCTCTGTCCAGGATGTCTCCCATCCAAGACATCTGTGCAGCGGCAAGCGGGTCTTCGCCGCTCACTGTTGTCTGCTTTTACAGGCTGGACTTCTCCGCTCCAAGCGTGACCCGAGCAGTGCTGGGCACCTTGTTGAGTCGGGACTCCACTTGTTAAATTCTGGTTGATCGGTGATCTTCGAGATAAGCTCGTCTGGCAATACGGGAGCTACAATATCCCATAGTGAGACATCGAACGGAGTGTTATGAATGAGAACTATAGGTTACTTACGTAACCCCAGTCCTCAGAGTAACATGAAGTGAGATGTCTCACCAGACGGCCCTCCTTGCTACGGTGAAGCGAGAAGAGGTGCTTATTTTGAATGACGCATGCGTCGTGGCGCAGGCTACTTATAGGGGGTGATTTCCCCTGACGTTGACGTCAAGAATCACCGGCCAATCAGGATTGGCGTAATGAGATTGATGCTTCTGTTTGCTCCGCGATGAGGCGCATCCCATAGTGAGACATCTCACTTCATGTTACTCTGAGAACTGGGGTTACGTAAGTAACCTATAGTTTTCCTTCTATAAAACAGCTGCGGGCAGCAGATACCGTGAGAGTCCCGGACATTAATTTAGATCAAGGCAGACTGGTTTACTCTCCTGTTTTGCCAATCCAGTGCTTAAACAAAGGCAAGGCAAGTTTATTTATATAGCACTTTTCAACACAAGGCAATTCAAAGTGCTTTACAAAAAAATGAAAGACATTAAGAAAATGGCATTTAAAATCAGTCATTAAAAATAAAAGCTAATAAAATAAACATATAGCTCTACACCCCTGGCCGACATGTCCTTAAAATGAAGTCCGAGTTTGAAATATATCTCAAATAATGTATGCACTGCCATTTCCCCACAGAAACATAACAGTCTGCAATTAAACGGTTGTCTCCTGTGTGCTCCTCTTCCTACTGGCACACCGGTAACTTTCTTGTGCGCACAAGAGGCTGAGACCAGCCGCCGAATCCCTCGGAACATCATAAAAGCCATTTTCAACGGTTATCTGGTGAAAGATTAACTAGGCTACTGGATGAAATAATATGACTGGTATAGGTGCGAACATTAAACACTTTTTGAAAAAAATATTATGATAACATATTTTTATATATTTATAATTCTGCAAATATTACGATAAACTCACAGCTATTTCGCGGCCCGGCAGTAACACCTCCGCGGACCGGGAGTTGGGAACCCCTGTGATAGATAACATAATTACATCATGCTCAAGCCCATGCCCTCAAATCTAAGTCAAATAAGTGTAATTTATTTTGTGACAAACGAACGTTTTCGTAGTTTGACGAGGCAATTAATGGCAATGATAACTGTCTAATCCTATCTTTTTAGCTAACTTACCAATGTGGCTAACATCTGCAATATACATTTTGTCAATAATTATTTATATTACTGTACTATTACATGTTAATAAAATATAAAAAAAATTATATTTTGTAAAACAAAAAAGTAGTTTGAGATGATGCTTAATTTTATTTAATATGAATTATTGTCATTTATTTTTGTTTATTGTTCTCATTGTTTAAACGTTTGTGTTATGGTTCTGGTGTGAAATAAAGCACAATAATTAAATTTAAGACCGTTTCCCTTTTTTTAAGAAAAGTATCGAAAAAGAATCGGAATCGCAATTCTTGACTTGGTATCGGTATCGAAACCAAAATGTTGGTATCGTGACAACACTAATAGGCGCTATATATATCTTATTATTAATACATCATTGGAACGGTACCTCCAGTATGCCTACATGACAAAGGCCCGCCCAAGTTAAGTCTATGTGGAAACCCTGCTATCTTACCAGTTCTTATGCAACTCGCAAATATCTCTCTCTCTTCTCTCTTTTCTATCTCTCTTCTCTCTTTTCTCTTTTTTCTCTCGCTCTCTCTTCTCTTTTCTCTCTCGCTCTCTCTCTCTCAATGTTGGTGCCCAAATGGGCCTTTTTTCAAATGATCCGGTGCTCTTTTTTGGCGGGGGGTGTGCATGCGCACCTGCACACCAGTTGTGTGCAGCCCTGGTTGTAAAGGCTTTTGTGCATGTAAATTGTAAATGGTCTGCGAAGGCTACAATCCCAAAGTTCTCACTCCAACATATTGTAATCAATAGGCTAAGGGGCGGGATGTTTCTGACACATCTCTCGGTTGACCAATCACAACAGAGTCAGCTAACCAATCAGAGCAGTCTGGGCTCTGGTTTCATACAGAGGGTGAAAAGAGGTGCTACAGCACAGGAAGTATGAGAAAAATAAAGACCTTTTTGAACATTAAAGCATTTAACATATCAAAGTAGAGACACGGATACAAGCGGCCGAGATGGGTTTCCTCCGCCGGGTGGCTGGTGTCTCCCTTAGGGATAAGGTGAGAAGTTCGGTCATCAGGGAGGGACTCGGAGTTGAGCCGCTCCTCCTTCGCGTCGAAAGAAGCCAGTTGAGGTGGTTCGGGCACCTAGTTAGGATGCCACCTGGGCGCCTCCCTAGGGAGGTGTTCCAGGCACGTGCAGCTGGGAAGAGACCAAGGGGTAGACCTAGGACCAGGTGGAGGGATTATATCTCTTCGCTGGCCTGGGAGCGCCTTGGGATCCCCCAGTCAGAGCTGGTTGATGTCGCCAGGGAAAAGAAAGTTTGGGGCTCTCTGCTGGAACTGCTACCCCCGCGACCCGACCACGGATAAGCGGGAGAAGATGGATGGATGGAAGTAGAGACACGACATCTTAATATTTCCTCTTAAAACCTGTAGAAGCACTACATTATAATTAATTATTGATACATTTTTGTGTAAATCACTTCAGTGTTCAACTTGGTAAAGGCAATTTTACCATTTATAATTTAATTGATTTATATTTTGCAATAATAACCTGAATCTGCTAATTAGCAAGAAACTAAACTGAAAACAGTTTGAAGCTCTCCAATGTTTGCTCCTTGTGTTCCGGTTCTTTGCTCCAATCATTTCATCACAGTTAGCATATACGATGCTAACCCTGTACATTATTTTAAATGGATAGTTCAGATGTGTGGGGTTGTGTGAGATACTTATCCATAGTCAGTATTACCTGCAGTAAATGGCGGATGGTACTCCCCCTGATTAGAGAAGCAGAACGGAGTTACGGTACAGAAGCTGAGCACTAAAAAAAGGCCCAACTTAACATTTTCAACATCAGTTTAAGTGTATAGAATATTCAGAACATTTCCACCTCTTAATCTTGCTGTAGGACATCCTGAACATACCTGAATGAAGAACTGCATCCCTTACTTATGCTCTCTTAAAAGATTCCTTTGACAAAACCAGTCAATTCACCTCGTAGAACACAGGAGTTGCTGGTCTGACGCTGCCTCCATTGGTTAGTTTGTTGGCGCTATCGATTGGCTTTGTTTTTTTTTGAAAGAGTTAGTTTGGAATCCCCATCTCTTCTTATTTGTCTTCTTCTCCAGACCACCATATACTGTAGGTGATACAATGACTACGGAATAAATATGTCCTACAACGCCCCTCATAGGTGGCGCGTGAGGCTCAGGTTTGGGAAGGCTAAATCACTTTTTTTTACCTGACGCTGCCCGCCTCCGTCTATAGAAAAGAGATCAACTCAGTGAAAGCACCGCCTGCTGACCAATCAGAGCTCAGTGTGCGGAGTTTAAATCTATCAAGTCATATTACAGGATAAAGGAAATACAGTTTAAACTGCTGTATGCAGAGAAGACGCCGACGTGTCGCACTTATCATTCATATCACATTCAATCAGATCATCGATCATATCATATCATAGCCTATATTATCTCCTTATCTGAGTCAGCTGAGCCGGATCTGGCCGTGCAACACTCACAGTGTCACATACTGTATGCAGAAGTATTATTTTAAGCAACACATTAGGTTGACGAAACACTCAACTCAAATGTAATTAAAGTCAGATCCACTCGTGTCTTAGATGGGGCAGTGATATCATAAAACTGTTACGCTTTCAAACACTCGGTAGTTTATTTATTTTTTAACCAGTTGTTCTGTATTCACCTTGCAGGTGGCTTGTATCCTGGATTATTATGTTTAAGTCATGGATGACTAATATTAGACAAATATGAACTTTAAAGTTCATATTTGTCTAATATTAGTTACTTTTCATTAATGAAGTATGACGCTGCGCTGTCAGTACACTTGCCCCTGTTTGTGATTGGTCAAATGTTGCTAACCCCACCCCTTTCACGTGAACGCGCTCTCAGCTGGTGAGAGAAGCCCTGGCGACTTGATTTACCGAGTTGATATTAACCAGCGTCGAGATCTCGTTTGTTAGGGTTAGTTTAGATAACTCAAACATATCCAGGGTTTGAACTGGCTTCGTAGTACAGGGCACAGATGGCTGCAAAGCAGTGCTAATGTCAAAGACACAAACATTATACATTATATTTTTATTTTACCAGGATGCAGTGACACAAATATTTGGGAAGGCTTAGCCACTTCAAAACAGCCAAACTATTCACTTAACTACTGGTTAGATTTGACCTTTGAATTTACAACAAGCGGATTGAAGTAGGCAATTTGAATACCAAAAATGTGACCTAAACTAGTTGAATTTGATAATTACATTCATTATCTTACTGCAGATGTTTTTACACCACCGGCACTCTACTTATCACACTATCAAGGGCAGGTAGGTTGTTTTTGCACATTGTAGTTTAGGAGCAGTTACTGTACACTGTATAACTCTTTGCTCTGTCTCTCCTTCAGAGACGTCGGTGTTGCTGTACCCTGCGACTGCATGTCTGGTTATTGCTGGAACAACCCTTTACATCACCAATGTCCAGGTTTGTTACGACCTGCCATAAAAACGTGGTATTGTCATGGTATGGTTAGTATGTTGCTGTGTTAGGAGGACAAAGAACCAGATATCTGCTGTTATAAAATGTAATGTATCTGTTAAGGTGGCAAACCTGTTTGACACCTATCGCTCCACCATCATCAACGTCTACAACGGGGCCTATGACTCCTCTGCTGCCGTCTTTCTCATCATAAAGGTAATGGAATCTAATTCAATAACATTCCATTGTGCTCTTCAATGCAAGACCCAAATGGGAAGTGTGTATTTTCTAATTTTTTGTCTTTCTATCTACAGCTGCTACATGAAAAAGGAGTGTCTCTTCATTCGTGTTTTTTCTTCCTCACCTTTTGTATCATATTCCAACTCCTACGTACTTTCTTATTAATGCCCAAAAGACATATCCCCTACCCGCTGCCGGACACATACACTTACGGGTAGTTCAAACAACACCATCCAGATGAATTTAGTTGCGATATTTGAATTGTTTTTTACCCACTCCCTTTGCTCTGACAGGGTCAGCTGCCCCAGCACAAGAAGAGAAAGAATAGAGGAGAAAGAGAATGACAAGGAAGACCAGGAATTAGATGTGAAGAGGAATAAAGATGATAAGACAGCAGAGGCTGAGACATCTGCTTTGCATCTACTCAAAAAGCCACTGGTTGAGCCAAAGCAAGAGGAAGGTATCGTCAACAAACCTTGTTCCCACCTTTTATGACAGTTATCAGCCAATGAAATGGTTATCAGTTTTCATCGGTGGAATGCATTTCTGTCCCTCCCCCCCCCACTAATTGGCTAGGTTGGCTGTTATAATGTATTGGTAAGTAGGGTTAGGGTTAACAATAGGGGAGAGTGGGGTTAGATGAGCCAATTTTTACTTATATTGTCCTCTATAAATGTTAGATAGAAGACTAATGACAACCTTTATTTCAGGATGTCTTCTGTCAATCAAAATGAAGATAAAGCATCTGTCACAAAGGGCAATGAAAATATGACTTGTGGTCTTATGGCCTAACTTGCCCCATCTAAGGGGTAAGTTGATTCCCATTAAGTGGTAAATTGAGCCATCTGGGAGTAAATTGACCAATTGTCATTCAAGTTTAAACCTGAGCATAAGTTAAACAAATATACAATAATTTCTTTGCCAGTACCTGCTTTGGAGTCTGCACCATAGTGACACCTGCTTTGTCAAAATTATAAATCAGGAGTGGAGGAAATGAATGCCTGTAAAACAAACATAAAGGAGCCAGATCAGAATCAGAATGAACTTAACAGCCATCAAAAGATATCCTTGTAAATGTAGCTGGTAGGTAAACACATGTGCCGGTTATTCTCTCATCCGTCTATCACTTTAACCACATTGTCAAATAAAATCCTCAACTGTAGTTTTATTGAAGGCTGTAGCCCTTCCCATGGATGTTGTGTCAGGCATACAGCAGGAAAGATAGTGGCTTAAAATTACTGAACAATCAAAACCTAAAAGAATTAGTGGACCACCTATCATGCTATATTTGAATAATATATTGTAGGGCCATACCTATATAAAACATGTCTGTGAAGTTTAAAAAAACAGATCATGCATTTTAGCCATGCCTCATTTCACTCTATTTGCTCTATTCCAGCCCTGTTTTTGCAAGGGCTGATTCTGTGGCAAATGAGCTGCAGCTGCAGGGGGGCGAGGCACGAGCGTCATGTTTCCATGCTGTTACCATGCCACGCAACCTCTCATTCCCCTGATAGGTGGAGAGTTGCCCATATAGGCGGAGCACCCCGTTTCTGACGTCAGAACAATTTCAAATCTGTATCAGTCTGTATCAGATCCGTTGCAGCCCCGTTTTTAGAGATTTGGGTACGGAGGAAAAGAGAGAGGGTTGTGTTTTCTGACACTTGGTGAGTTCCCTGACACACCGGGGACACATATTCATGTATAAAAGACGTACAAAAGTGCATTTTGCATGATAGGTCCCCTTTAACTTTATCTCCGGTAGAATTCTGATCCGCCTCCTCTTATTTATTTTTTTCAAGCAAAGGACCCAAAATCTGCGTTTCTCTAACAGGGCTGCAAAAGAGGGGTTTGAGCAATATGGCTACATATGGGTGAACTGTTTGGTATTTTGAAAAAAAAACTTCACAGACATGTTTTATATAGGTATGGCCCTACAATATATTTTTTAAATATAGCATGATAGGTCCACTTTAAATGAAAAGAGCCCTTCTCCCTCCAAAAAATCCCATTAAACATGCAAATCTTCCTTCAAGCAATCCTCTGCATTTTTGCTAAACCCTTTCAGTCAATGGGCTCTTCCTCTTCCAACTCTGAGTCTTCCTCTTCAGTGTCACTGTCCAGCCTTGTTGAGGATGGCTCTGTGTCCGGCTCAAAGAGCCTTAGGTTTGCCCGAATGCCAACCAGTTTTTCCACTCTCACATTTGTGAGCCTGTTGCGAACCTTTGTGTGGTCTCAATAGCCATGCAGTAAGCAGTGTGCTATGGCATGGATATTCAAGTGTACTTGAATGGCATCTGTTTGTTTTAGTCAAGATTATGCTTAAATATACTTTCCCCAACTATATTTAAGTTCCCTATGAAGAGCCAACCTTCAATTTAGAAAATTCCCAGTTTATTCCCATTAATTCCCATGGAAAGTTTCCATCTTTGAAAATTCCCGGAATTTTGCAACCCTACTGTAGTTACCAACTGGCTCATCTTGACCCACTCTCCCCTAATTATGACGAGCAATGGGAAGAGGAAGTCAGATTTGTGTCCCACAGTGAACAAAAAGTCAACACATTGACTTTAAATAAACGTATGTCCGTAGTTTGAGCATTTAAATGACTGTGACATAAATTGGGAAAAAATAATCAAAAGTAATTCTGGGAATTATAGGTAAACTCTAGCTCGAGAGGATTAGGAGACAAGACAGTGAAGGATGAAATACACAGCAACGTTTCATTCCAAAGTAACTCTCAAGACCTTAAATGATAATGACATATTAGTTCAAGAATAACCACACTTAAAGTTTTCCTCCAGAAGTATAACATTTTTTTATTTCATTCTTCCATTTCCTTACATCCAGTTAGTTTCCGTAGCTGTGTGATGTCCTGGCTCTTCCTGTGGCACCTGCTGTGGGTGGTCACCAGCCTCCTGTGTCAGTCCCTCTACCTGTCCCTCGTCAACCCCATGCTCACACGGCTGGCCAATAATGACCAAACCTTGGGTGAGGAAGTATCACATTATTCAATTTCTATGACCATTTTTCTGTGTGTCACTTGCTCCATGTTTAAATTAAAAAGCAAGAGACCAAGGACACAAGACATCCATTCCAAATGTTGTACTTTCGTCATGAAGATGTTGCAGTGTGAATGTTTATTACACTCATCGCTTCAGTTGACATTTGGCCATCATGCCATTGGAATATGTTCTACTCTTTCTGGGTAGTACAGTAGATGTCAATTAATCATAAAATGGGAAACTTCAAAAGTAACCCAAGTAAACAGGTTAGCCACTGCTCTAAATTAGTGCATGGGGTAAAGTAAACTGCTATAGCAGTTGATACCATGGCAACGTGATTAAGGCTACAACACCAGTTAACTCTCACCTTTGAAAGGAATGCAACCATGGCAGAAAAACTTTAAATGAATGACAATAAAATAAGCCTTGTTTTTTTTTTCTTTGGAAAGTAGCCATGGTATGATTGTCATAATACACTCCGACTTATCCTGATTATAATGCCCTCAATAGATACAAATTGCATTGCATTTTATTATATCTACGTTATTGTAAACAAGCACGTGCCACCCTGTGTTATTACGTTTTTTTTCATTCTTTCTTTAACATAATCTAGAATTAAACCTGCAGTGACTATTTTTTACCATTGGAGCAGCAGAATAATGTATTGACACATCCCAAAGAACAACATAATTTAATTGTAGCTGCCTATGACTGGCAAATGCAAGTCCTGTATTCACTTTGCTTTTCGCTCTGTTTTTGGTCTCCACCAGCTCCCCTGGAAATAAGAGGCTTACAGAATCGTATCTCCTGTTTGGTGCTGAGCAGGTGCTAATGTTTGCTCTGATGTGATGTCGCTTGAGTCAGCAGCGTTAGCGATGAGCCTAAAGGTCACACATTTTTAAAATGGAGTTGGTTAGTTAGAAAGAGAAATCTTACCAGAGCTCTAGCTTGATTTTTATTTCTGTTTGAGGGTAGAGGATCTAGGTTATATTAGCTTCTACCAGAATAACACATCTGAATATCCCACTGAGCTGTTGCTAGGGGGTGGTTATATCTCTCACAGGCTCCGCCCTCTACTGGACTCTATGGGTAGTCCCCTCGATCCTATCATGCAAGCATTCATCCACTGAGACTTTCTAGACGTAGCCGGCCCCTGGGCGGGCCTACCTGAATGCGTGTGCATCTCACCGCATAAAAGGAGGCCTCGACTCCTTACTGTCATCCCTTTCTCTTCAGCAAGGCAGTGAGACACAACTGAGTGAAGAGAGACGGATAAAAAAATATACAACAACGAAGAAAATGGACTCACCATTGGAGCGCCCCTGTCCTTCGTGTCCGGGCTCCATAGAGGGTGACGACCCCCACTGTCGGTGCATCGAGTGTCTGGGGTCCGACCACGCGACGGCCAACCTCCTGGGCCCGCTTGCAGTCTGTAGCGCCTGCCAGCTAATTCCTCGCCCCCGGCCGCCATCAACGGCTAGCGCGGTTCGAGGGTTGCTACGTCTCGCCGGTGAGCCCCCACTGGATGAAAGCCTAGCGGCCCATCTGCTTCCGTAGACAGCCGGGTGGGCAGAGGGGAGAAGGCCCCCGCTGTCGCGTGACCGCGAGATGCTTGAGTATCTGGATAAGATATTCAGGCTCGGGGTGCAGATGGCGGCGGCGGCCAGTAATCTAGGTGTGTTGGGAGTGTTGCTGATTTCCCCTCAGCAGGACACTCCCGTCCTCAGGCGGGAGTGATTATTCGGACCGCTGCGTGGGCCAGACGAATAATCTGGTCCATGGTATGGCTACCGCAGCCGGTCGTGTGATGGCCCTGACCACCGTGGCGTCGCGTCACGTGTGGCTAGGTTTGACCGCACTGACCAGGAAAGACCGAGACGATCTCCTTGGCCACGGAAGGGCTCTTCGGATCGATATCCTCGGTCACCCAGCACTTCAGTCGCCTGGAAGGGGAAAGGGCTCAGCCGCATGCTGCCGCTGGCTCGCCCTTAGGTCTCTCCGCAAGGGAGAGAGTGCCCGGCGGTGGTAAGGCGGAGAGAGAGGTGCCGGTTCAGAGCATCTAGAGCTCCTGGCGGGCGTTCTCTGCCTCCGTCCTGAGGTACCTGCTCAGTACCGGCCCCCACGAGGACAGATTGACCGGCTCCGGCCCCCACTCTGGCCCCTGCTCCGGCCCCTGCTCCGGCCCCTGCTCCGGCCCCTGCTCCGGCCTCCGCTCCGGTTCCGCCACAGCGAAGGGGTACTGGGTGGGGAGCTCCGTCTTCCAGGAGTTGACTGGCAGCGGGAGGGAGCGTCCCGGCGGAGAGAGGATATTTCTCTGGCCAGGATGCGAGGGTGAATCCCGCCTCTTCCCTGTTTGACCCATTGGTTGCAAGATCTTCTTTCCAAAATAAAAAAGATAAATTGTATTCCAGTCTGAGTGTCTTTTCTTTCCACACAGCCATGTAATGTTGACAGTAAGTTTCCCCACTCGCTGCCCAGGTTGTAACTCCAGTAAAGGAGGCAGCTAGTGCTCATGCGCGGGTGAGACTGATAAACCGCGCTATGCGGGTACAGGGACATTATGGCTGGCGTAGCAGGGTTAGGAAACAATTAACGCAGAGTGTAAAAACTCCGCTTGATGCATTTCACTGTTTGGGTGAAAGCATCATGGCGGAGCGCACGCGTTCAAGGACTTCGGTAGAGAGTCAGCCCTTTCTGTGTCGACCCCCCATGGGCAGAGCTTCCCTTCGCGGGGAGTTTTGCGGAGTGGAGAGTTCCACAGCATTATTGCTGGGGCCCCACAGCTGATTGCACATCCCCTAATACAGTGTATCATCCCGAGGGGAGATAAGGTTTTCTCTCAGTAGAAGTTCAGGCCTTGGTGCAAAAACAGGCAGTGTCTGCTGTGCGCACGCAAGACAGAGAGGGGGGCATTATTCCCTGTACTTCCTGGTTCCCAAAAAGACAGGCGAATTCAGGCCCATTCTGGATCTTCGCAGTCTGAATCTCCACATTGCACGCAGAAAATTCCGGATGTTAACTATAAAACAGTTGCAGCCAGCCAGGCGATCGACCTGAAGGACGCTTACTTTCGTCACTCGTCGATCAGAGCGAGCGGAGCGCATTTTCGCGAGCGGAGCACATTTTTCTCATCCGCCTCACGGAGCATGGAAAGTGAGGGGTAGGGCTGCCTCTCTTCCGTCGGCGTGGATAGGAGGTTGTGGGGAGGTTTTTCACGGGAAGTCGCGGAGAGACGGAGCGGCTGCACGTTGTTGTTTGGGCCCCCTGTTTCCACCTGCCCAGTTGTGCTGTGGCGGGGACCTGCTTCCACTTGTCGTGTGCTGCTGTCCTGGTGAGATTTTACCCCGGGGGGCGTAACGGAGAGACCGGAGCGGCTTCGCGTTCGGGCTGCGGCCTGCTTTACACCTGCTGTAGCGGAGGCCTGTATCCACCTGCTCCACCTGTCGTGCTCTACGGTGCCGAGGACGTTTTACCACAGGGATATCGCTGAGAGACCGGAGCGCCCCTACGCCTCGAGCTGGTCCTGCTTCGCCTATCCTGCTGTAGGCCTACTGAGGAGGTTCTGCACCGGGGATATCGCGAGGAGAACGGAGCGCCTCCACATTTCGGGCCTGCTTGCACGCCTATCCGGATGCTCTGCTGGTCTGGGAAAATGGCCCATATCGGGATTCTGCTGTGCCTGTTAACTGTTTTGGACTATGAGAAGATCTCTAGTCATTCTGAGAAGACTACTGGATTCAGGTCTGTTCTGCCACCTGCAGTGGGCATCCCCTGCAAAGGTTCGGCCTTGTCACAGACAATCTGCTCGACAAAATATGTTTGTCTTTTTTATTTTCCTGCGATGATGGTTCTTCAGGACTGCTTCTTAAGCTCTAATCACACTCTCGCAGACTTTCCGGTGTTTCTAAATTAGATGACAATGTATGTGTGTCATTTAAGAGGAAAAGATGCCTGTTTTTTTTTTTGTTATTACTGTCAGGAAATGTACAACCTAACCCTGGTCCGCCCAGTAGTAATAGTCAGATCGCTACTCCTGCTGATTTTAAAGCTAGGTCTGGGTTGGGTTTCATCCACTTGAATGTGCGCAGTCTGTTAGGTAAACTAGATTTTGTCCGTATCTGGGCAAAATCGACTGACGCTGACATCATTGTCTTATCTGAAACATGGCTAAATAAGTCTATTTTGGCCTCTGACATTGCCTTAAATGGTTTTAATGTGTATCGTACCGACCAGCCTAATAAAGGTGGTGGCGTTGCAATTTATGTTAAGAATAAGTTCAGTGTAACCACATTAATTTCCAAATCGATCAGTAAGCAATTTGAATTTGTAGCCTTAAATATAGAAGTGGCAAAGGGTCAACAGGTCATGGTGGTGGGCCGCTACAGACCCCCCTCAGCTGTCAAAGACTCCTTGTCTTCACTAGCAAATCTTTTATCACAACTAGACTACAAGGAAATAGTGCTACTTGGAGATTTGAACTGGGACTGGTTAACTGCAGTGTCAGAGGATTTTAAAAACCTTTGTATCTCTTTAAATGTTACTCAGATTGTGGACAGTCCTACTCGCCCTAATATTAAGTCCCCTAATAAATCCTCCCTAATTGATCTCATTTTAACTAATGTTCCCCATAAATATTCATCTGTGGGAGTATTTGCAAATGATCTGAGCGATCACTGTGTTGTAGCCACAATTAGGGACACTAAGGTCCAAAAGGTTAAACCTCGCATTATCATCAAGAGAGACATAAAACATTTTGTGGAGCAGGGTTTTGTGCATGATCTGTTTGATTTTGATTGGGGTCAAATCGATCTGTGTGCTGATGTTGAAACCGCATGGTCTTATTTTTATCTTGGTTTAATGGAGATCATTGATAGACATGCACCCCTGCGTAAAGTTAGAGTAAAGGGACGAGACAATCCTTGGTTTTCTGCTGAGCTGTCTCGTCTCCTTCATGAGAGAAACAAGGCCTGGGCAAAGGCTAGGAAATCAGGCTCAGAGGTAGAATGGCTGCGTTTTAGGCAGCTAAGGAATAGCTTCACTTCAAATGTCAAAAGTGCAAAGTCGAAGTACTATTTGTCAGTTACCACAGAAAACCTAAATAATCCTAGGAAATTTTGGAAAGCAATAAAATCGATATCAACCGGTGAGATCCGTAATGAGCTACCTCCGTGCCTTACCACAGCATCTGGCTCTATATCGGACAGGGCCACTATGCTAAATTGCTTTAATGAGCATTTTGTGTCCTGTGGTTCTCTATTTGATTCTGTCACTAACTCTGCTTCTGTAAACACCACAGTCTGTGACTCTGAACAATGTGGTCTGGAAAACCCTTTCAGTTTTACCCCTTTTACTGTTGATGTTGTTCATGAAGCCTTATCTAAGCTAGATCCTAGGAAACCGGCTGGCCCGGACAACTTAGAACCTTTCTTTTTAAAGATAGCTGCAGACTTTATTGCTCCACCTCTTACTTCTCTTTTTAACCTCTCCCTCAGCACAAATACAATTCCAAAAGTATGGAAGTCTGCTTATGTCTTGCCTTTACTGAAAGGAGGGGGAGGCAACTATTTTAAAATAACTATAGGCCAATCTCTAAATTGTCAGTTCTGGCTAAGGTTCTTGAACGCCTAGTGGGTGAACAGGTAAAGGAGTTTTTATGTACAAATGACATCCTGTCTAAACATCAGTCAGGATTCAGAAAGAAACACAGCACCATCACTGCCACAATGAAAGTGGTGAATGAACATTACTAGTATTTTAGATAATAAGCAGAGTTGTGCAGCTCTGTTTATTGACCTTCCAAAGCGTTTGACACCGTTGATCATCTCATCTAAAGGCAGAGGCTACTCAGTATTGGCATATCCAGCCTTGCAGTGGGGTGGTTTGTGAACTACCTCTCTGAAAGGTCCCAATGTGTTCATTTTGATGGACTGTCTTCTGAGTGGTTAAACATTTCTAATGGTGTACCACAAGGTTCTGTTTTAGGACCACTTTTATTCTCCATATATATTAACAGCGTAGGTGATAATGTGGATGAAGCTACTTTACATTTTTATGCGGATGATACTGTGATGTATTGTGCAGGTCCCTCCATTAAAGAGGCTGTTGTTAAATTACAGGCTGTTCTTAACACTATTCAGACTCAGCTCTCTGAATTAAAGCTTCTTTTAAATGTGGATAAAACCAAGGTAATGCTCTTTTCAAAAGCAAAAAAGACACCAGAGCCTTTTTAGATATTGTAACTACGCAAGGAACAAAACTTGAAGTTGTTGCCTGTTACAAATACCTTGGTATCGTGGCTTGATGATTGTCTCTCTTTTAAACTTCATGTCAATAACCTGCTAAAAAAACTGAGGGCTAGGGTTCTTTTTCAGACAAGTCCTGTTTCTCGCTTGAGGCCAGGAAAAGGCTAGTCACTGTGACCTTTTTAACCTGTGCTGGACTATGGGGATCTGGTCCTATATGAAATGCACCTGCCAATTGCCTGGTCAAGTTAGATGCTGCGTATCACAGTGCACTGAGATTTGTGACAAACTGTAAAAGCATTAACCCATCACTGTACCCTGTATGCAAGGGCTGGTTTGCTTTCACTAACTGCACGGAGGCTCAGTCACTGGTACATTTTTATATACAAAGCCATGCTAGGGAAACTTCCATCTTATATCTGCTCCCTGATCTCACGGAGAATTGTAAGTGGCTACTGCCTGAGATCGAATGCTGTGGGTTTTATTAAATGTGCCAACTGCTAGGACTGTCTTAGGGAAGACAGCTTTTAGATGCGCAGCTCCTCTGTCTTGGAATAGTCTGCAAATTAAATGGAAACTGAACAATCTGGTGCCACTAATGTTTTTAAAGCTCGGTTGGATGCTAGTCAATCAGAAGCTATTGGTACCTGTTTATGTGGATAATTATGTAAATGATGCTGGATGATGTCCTTTTGTTGTTCTGTTTATGCTTTTATGTTTCATGTGGAACTACTTGAACAGGTCTCCCTTAGAAAAGAGATCAATGATCTCAATGGGATTTATCTGTATAAATAAAGGTTTGAAATGAAATGAATGTCGAGATTGCTCCGAAACACAAAGTATTTGCGTTTTGACGTGACGTGCGCATGGGCCCATAGGGGCGGGAGGACTCTTTTCCCCCTGCTTTAGGGCAGGAGGGGGGAGTCCTCCACATCATAGCACACCTCCGCAGGGTGCGAACTGGAGGGGAGCAGGGGGAGCTATGGCTCCCCTAGTGGTGACATGAGCTCCCCTGGGAACATGGTTTGTGACATTTGGGGGGAGCTCTCTAAAATACTGATATGATGACCAAATAAATTCCATTTTGGGCATGTTTTTTTTTTCAAAGGTGTAAAATAAGTTAAATAAAATTATATTTAGAGTTTATGATTCATGAAAAAAGTGTCGCCTGCTTGCACGCTGCCCGCAGCTCCACCCACTACCCACTCACTCGTTTAGTTAGCGCTGCATGTTTACCAGGCATTGTTGCTGCTGCTGCTGACATGTCGAAAAGAAAAAAACAACGTACCTTGGGCAATTTCTTTAAAAAGACGGCCAAACAACCTGATCAAGAAGACCAACCGAATGTAGCTGGTGGTAGCACATCGTACGTTGTGACTGCTGCTACAACAGAACCGAGAGAGGAGGGAGCTAACGTCAGTGCTAGTGCTAACTTGACAGCTAACGTTAACTTGGGGGCTGAAGAGACACAAGAAGACGAGCCGTTGTGTAGTGTGTGTGGCGTCGCGTCTCTCCAGGCAGTGAGAGGGTTGTGTTGTGCTATAGGTGTATTATTCATATTAATATTGTTCATGGTTGGTGCCGCTGGCTGCTCTTATCACGTGTGTTCGGCTCTGTGTAGGCTACAGCCATAATAGGCTATAGCCCATGTGAAACAATGTAGCCTGTTTTTGAGTCATTTTAAATTTATTTAATTAAACAGTCAAACGTTACATTGGTAGTTCGTGGATTATTTATTATCAAGTTGATTGAAGTTTGCGTAGCCCATACATGCTCGGGAAATCTGTTGACATGAACATGATCCATCAGGACGTTTCATGTAAATGTAGACCTGTGGCACCACCCCGTGTGCAACAGATTTTCTCTTTATAATAGGCCTATGTCTGTGCTGTTGCTATTAATGCACGGATCAGCATTTACCCCCCCCCCGCAAAAATAAATAAATCCCGGCTCCCCCGGAGACCGTGGTATAGTTCGCACACTGCACCTCCGCGGGGTAAGCGCGTCAGGGTGTGCTCTTTTCTCTCCACGGTTACGACCGAGGGAGAGGTTAGTGAGGTGCAGCGGCTGTTAACCAGAAACCCGGTCAAAAACAGTGAGATGGAACAGTGTTGTTGTGGGACGACAGTGCGTGTATACATCGGGGCTCCGCCCACTTTACCCATAGAGTCCAGTAGAGGACGGCGCCTGTGAGAGATATAACGAGGGGTTACGTATGGTAACCCTTGTTATATAAACACAGGCGGAGCCCTCTACTCAGTGGCCCTGTCTGCCCTATGCTGCTTGCTGAAGAGAAGTAAAGGATGACAGTAAGGAAGCGAGGCCTCCTTTTATGCGGTGAGATGCGCACGCATTCAGGTAGGCCCGCCCAGGGGCCGGCTACGTCTAGAAAGTCTCAGTGGATGAATGCTTGCATGATAGGATCGAGGGGACTACCCATAGAGTCCAGTAGAGGGCTCCGTCTGTGTTTATTTGACAAGGGTTACCATACGTAACCCCTCGTTTCATTGTAGGTATTGCAATTTCTGCTGCATCGATTTTGAAATAGTTTCTTCCTTTAACTTTCCTTTCGTTGACCTCCCTTTGTGTGTTTGAGTGTCAATGGGAATTTAAAATACATTCTCATAAGTCTTGGATGTTGGAGCTTGGTTAACTAAGGTTGATTTAAAATGAAAACAGATTATGCTTTTAAACAACAAACATAAGTAATATAGACATAGCCTATTTCCAGGGTTGGGTTGTAACGGAATACATGTAACGGCGTTACGTAATCAGAATACAAAAATCAAGTAACTGTATTCAGCTCGCGTTACATTTGAAAAACGAGTAATCTGATTACAGTTACTTTCGTAAACCTGAAGTGAATACATTTTGGATTACCTATTGGAATTATTGGTGGAAAGATTTCCTCTCAACATGTAATATTCATTACTAGTAGGTACAGCCGATTCGAATCATCAGAGCCGCCGCAGATGGACCAAAAAAGCGTTTGAAAAAAAATCGCGGGTCCGCTCGCTCAGTGAAACAATAACAACGAAACATGGAGGAACAAAAGTCTGCGTGTGTGTATATATAGGTGTGTGTGGTTAAAACACATCAGCCTGCGGTCGCTCTTTAGCCTTACTAATGATTATTTCTGAAGGTATACACAGTGAAGGTGGTGCGTGAAAGGCACTGCGCGGCGCGCTCGTATTCTCAGAGGCTGACGGAACGTCCACACTACAGCTCCAAAAATAGCTTGGAGCTGGGCGTGTCTGGAGCTTGGGGATTTTATTCAAGCAACACGGCCAACAACCAATCACATGAATCTCCCGCCCCCGACATACAAAGCAAAAACCCCCGTTTTCGGGATTTTATGCGAGCAATATATATATAAACTCCCCAAACAGGCGAAAACCTACCAGTTTCCCCCACTGTCTCTGCCACCTCCCTCCATGCCTGGTTCCTCCGGTTTGTATCCCGGGAGGTGAAGAGGGTCTGGTCATACAAAACCGGGTGATTCGCTACGGCGATAGTTAGTTTCTCCTCCGACTTTTTTTGAAAATATAGAAATGAACGGCGGGATATCTCTCCCAGCTTAGACGCGGTTTGATTGGCTAGCGCTTCAGCTGTCAGATTTTGGGAAACGGGATTTGATTGGCTGGCGCTGGCTACTCCGGCGTCCAGGCGACCAGAAGTTGAACAATGTTCAACTTCTGGTCGCCTGGGTCGCCTGAGACGCCTCGCTCGGCTACCCACAATTCAGTTCGGCGAAAAAGCGCGGCTACGTGACGTCACCCCATTGAAAGTGAATGGGCAGCTTGGAGCTGCTTGGAGCTTTCGACGCTCTCGACGCTGTAGTGTAGACGGGCCGTCAGTTAACCCTCCCGCTGCCTCCTGGTGCTGCAGAGATTTCATGAAGTGAAGGAGGTTTTCCTTCTATAAAACAGCTGTGAGTGTCACGGACATGAAGATCAAGGCAGACTGGTGCACACACTCTCCTGTTTTGCCAATCCGGTGCTTAAACAAATATAGCTCTACACCCCTGGCCGAAATGTCCTTAAATGAAGTCCGAGTTCGACATTTTAATTAATGTCCTGCCAACACTGGCAGGACAGAAGGCGACACGCCCGTTCTAAGCCGTGTCCTTCACTCATCACAAGCTGCATCCCCAAAAAGTGTAGGCTATGATGTTACATCGTTTCAGATGTGATGTTTCAGTTGTGCTCTTGATACGCCATTAAAACGGTAAAAACACGTTCAGTTTCCTTTTGCTTTTTGTGTCTCCTGTTCACCAAAACATACCCATCCGTGGTGGAAAAAGAAAGTAATCCAAAAGTAATCTAAAAGTAATCTGATTACGTTACTTTTTTAAGACACATAACTGTAACTGTATTCGGATTACTTTCAGAGCCATGTAATCAGTAATCAGTAACTGATTACATTTACAAAGTAACCCTCCCAACCCTGCCTATTTCTTAGCTGATGCTGTATAAAACACAACATAATTATTAAAGCACCGTTACCATTTTTATTCTTTACCAAAAGGGTTTCCTCCTCAAAGCTAAGTGTTCTCTTTCCTTCCACCCCTTCAGTGAGTCACTACACCAATGTCTTTGCCATTACCCAGCTTTGCGCAGTGCTGATTTCACCCTTGAACGGCCTCATCATGGACAGACACAAGCACAAGCCTTTAACTCAAGGTAAGTCAGATTTTTCATAAAAACAACTGTGGAGAAATGCTTTTTTCTGACTAAATGTTGGGGCAATATGTCCCTGGTTGGTGTGTTTGAGAGGTTCAGAAACAAGAAGTCTAATTTAAAATGTTGAGCAGTTTATTTTACCTCTAGATGTGTATGTGGTTTACACTCAATGATCAGTGATTTAAGTGTGCGATCACGTGACTTCTGACACGTTTCACATTTGCCTGCCTCGTCTTGCTATTGGTTGTTCCTTCACAGACTTCATCGATCCGTTATCCATCTGTTTTTCAGGAGAGACAAAGCGAGAAGCAGACCTGTGTTCCCTCCCTCTCGCCCTCTCCCTGAACTCCGTGCAGTGCTTCCTCTTCTGTGTGTGTTTCACCTGTCCTGTCCTCCCCCTGCAGTACCTCACCTTCATCCTGCAGGTTGTTAACAGCGCCTTCTTGTACGCAGGACACCAAGCCTTTATCAGCACTGCGTACGTTCCCACATCCTCCTCAATTCCAACACACTTTAGAGTAAAATCCACATTAATTTGAAAAAGTCCTTCTTATCTGAAGTTGATCTCTATCTTCTGTTATTGTCTCCTCTCTCATACAGCTTCCCAATGCAACATTTTGGGAAGCTGTCAGGGTTGGTGATGACATTATCATCTGTGGTGCTGTTTCTCCAGTTTCCAATTCAATATGTCATCCAACACCAGCTGCAGGGTGATCCGCTCTATGTAAGTGTTCAGAGGGTTTGTGACACTGTGATTAGCCTTACTGATAGTCCCAGTAAAGTACCAAATAAATGGGATTTAAGTCTGAAAGACCACAGTAAAATGTTTACACCTAGCCAAATTGAAATGATTCAAAAGATTTCTTATCAAATAAAGTGTCAAAATCATATTAAGGATAAACAGTATTCTCTACTCTGCAACTGTGGGTAGTGTCCAATAGGAATGCATTGTAAACAAAATTATTATAATTGGTTTCAAGTATTATTGTTATTGGCTTAAGCATGACATTTTTTAAATCAACATTTTAAAGCAATTACATCCCCCCTGCACTACTCCAAAGCATCCCTAGGGGGTACTAGAACCTCCATGTGAGATGTGCTGCCCTTGGGCATTTACAATAATTGCATTTAGTGTCAGGGCTTTATCAAGAAGTTGGACCTGTGTATTTTCTCCATTCCTATTCATGTGTCCTCTCGCAATTATCACTGGCCCCGTGTATCTCCTAATCGTTGTAACCGGCCTGCTCTCGTCTATCCCACATGCTCCACTGAGATCCAACATCTAGTTACAGGTGGCCTGTGGAACTGCCAGTCAGCTGTTCCTAAGGCTGACTTCATCTCTGGCTACGCCTCCCTGCAGTCTCTTGATTTCCTTGCTCTCACTGAGACCTGGATTACACCATTCAACACATCCAACACATCCACCCCAGCAGCTCTCTCCACAGCATATTCCTTCTCCCATACACCCAGACCCACTGGCAGAGGAGGTGCCACTGGTCTCCTGCTCTCTCCCAAATGGAGCTTTTCCCTCTTCAAGCTACCTAACTTCACTCCTTCCACCTTTGAATTCCATGCCGTCACAGTAACCCATCCTATACAATTAACCATTGTTGTTCTCTACCGTCCACCATGCGCCTTGGGGGACTTCTTGGAGGAATTAGATAATCTCCTCTCACACATCCCTGAAACTGGCCATCCCGCTGTACTTCTCTGAGACTTCAACCTCCAGACGGGGAAGACATCTGAACACTGCTGACACTACTGACTGTCTTATTCTTACGTACACAATTCCTCAGAGGTATTCTGTACGTAAGAATAAGACTGTCGGTAGTGTCAGCAGTGTGTGGATGTGTGGAAGTGTGCTGTAGGCATGTTGGAGGGTGCATCAAACCGAACACAGGCGGTAGGCTGAGGTTGCTGCAGCAGGCCAGGATCAGAATCAGAGACTGAACCTTCCAGCTGGGCACGCCTTTATACCTTCTTGAGGCTCCGCCTCTAGATGGGCGGGCACGAACAGGACGACACTCCCAGTACCTGCCAGAGGACAGCAAGGCAGGGAGCACAGACAGGTAGAAGGGGGGAGGGGTCGTCACAGAACTAACATCTCTTTTAACCGCCTTTGCTTTCTCACTGTCTCCATCCCCACCAACTCATAAAGCTGGCAATGTCCTTGATCTCATATTCTCAAGGAACTGCTCTACTTCTAACCTTTCTGTAAACCCACTTCACACCTCGGATCACTTTTTAATATCATTCTCTCTACCCCTTTCCAAACATAACAAACTAATCTCTTCTAATTCTGCACCTGTAACCTCCGTTCCCTCTCCCCCTCTACCTTTGCCTCATCGGTGCTCTCAGCCCTCCCTTCCTCTGACTCGTTCCAACTCCTGCCTCCAAACTCTGCTGCAGAAACTCTCCTCTCGACTCTTTCATCCTCTCTGGACTCTCGCTGTCCTCTCACATCTCGGCAGGCTCGTCAGTCCCCTCCTGCTCCCTGGCTAAATGACACACTGCATGCTAATAGGGGGGTCTGTAGCTCAGTGGATAGTAGGGATGTAACGATACCAAAAACTCACGGTACGATAATATCGCGATAAAAAGTCCACGGTACGATTTTTTAAATTTTCCCTTTATTAAATAATAACTCTGATTTGTACAGCATTTTAGTAGGATAGTAGTATTTTAAAGTGTCAACAATATAATAATCAGACCCTGCAATAGAATAAATCAAGTTTCACTTTAGTTTTTCAAGTAACTCTAACTCACTCACTCAGCATCATCAAGGTTATCTTTTAGGAATATGAGCATGTCCACATTTCCTGGTAGAAGCTGGGAGGTTTGGGCGTTTACAATATCCCCTGCTGTGGAAAAAACTCTCCTGCTTGGTACTGATGTTGCTGGGACAGAGAGATATGCTTTGGTCATGGGTGACAGCAGCGGGTAAAACTGTGCATTGTCTCTCCACCACTTCAAAAACAATACAGTTTTTGCCAACTGAAGGTGAGGCTTATTGACAGGGCGAGATATAAATATACTGTTGGTACTTGTCAATGTCTCTAGGTATGTACATGTAGTCCTGTAAATAGGATGTCCTTTTGTGTTATCTGTTATTGTATGTTCATGTTGTAACCTACTTGCTGCCATATTGGACAGGTCTCCCTTGAAAAAGAGATCGATGATCTCAATAGGACCATCTGGTTAAATAAAGGTTTTTTTTTAAAAAATGATTATTTAAAAAAAAATGAAAGAAATCACGGTAGATTTTGTCCATCTCACAACTGTATTGAGACATTTATTTACCGCGATATCGCAATATTCGATATATCGTTACATCCCTAGTGGATAGTGTGCTGGACTTCGAATCAGGGGATAGCAAGTTTGAGTCCCACTGCAGTCAGCATGTCATTGTGTCCCTGGGCAAGACACTTCACCCCAAATTGCTCCTGTGGGGATTGCCCACAGTACTGAATGTATGTAAGTCGCTTTGGATAAAAGCGTCTAACAAATGACATGTAATGTAATAGAACCATCCTTCGGGCAGCTGAGCGGAAATGGTAGAAATCCAAACACCCTGACAACCTCCTACTCTATCAATCTCTCCTCTCCTCTTTCTCATCTTCAATCTCTCAGACAAAAAGCACTTTCTTTCAAGATAAGATCCATTGTTCCTATTCCAATCCCAAAAAACTATTTTCTATCTTCTCCACCCTCCTCGGCCCCCCCAGAGCCCCTTCCCCCTCCTCCCTTCTTCCAAGCGACTTTGTTAATTACTTTGAAAAAAAGGTTCATGATATTCGCTCTTCTTTTTCTGATTCACCATTACTCACCACTGGGTCACCAGACCCTCCTTTCACCCACACACTGACCTCCTTTTCCCCTCTCTCGCCAAGTGAGGTTCTTACCCTCATTACCTCTGCCCGTCCTACCACCTGTCCTCTGGACCCTATCACCTCAAACCTCCTTCAGACTATCGCTCCTGATATTCTACCGTTTCTCACCCATCTCATCAATACTTCTCTAACTTCTGGTCACTTTCCAAACAGTCTCAAGGAGACAAGAGTAAACCCTCTCCTAAAGAAACCCACTCTCAACCCGTCTGATGTTATAAACTACAGGCCTGTCTCTCTACTCCCGTTCCTGTCTAAAACACTTGAACGCACTGTCTTTAAACAACTCTCCTGTTATCTCCATCAGAACAACCTTCTGGATCCGCACCAGTCTGGTTTCAAGGCAGGTCACTCAACAGAAACTGCTCTCCTCGCTGTCTCTGAGGAACTGCACACTGCCAAAGCAGCATCCCTCTTCTCTGTCATCATCCTGTTGGACCTGTCTGCTGCATTCGACACGGTGAATCATCAGATCCTCCTTCGCACTCTCCAAGAACTTGGAGTTTCAGGCTCTGCACTTTCCCTCCTCACCTCATACCTCACAGACCGCACCTACAGGGTAACTTGGAGAGGGTCCGAGTCCGACTCTTGTCAATTATATACACGGGTCCCTCAGGGCTCTGTCCTTGGTCCCCTCCTCTTCTCTCTGTACACAAACTCGTTTGGATCGGTCATTAGACCGCATGGTTTTTCATACCACTGCTACGCTGACGACACCCAATTAATTCTGTCCTTTCCCCGCTCAGAGACCCAGGTTGTCGCACGCATCTCTGCTTGTCTAGCTGACATCTCTCAATGGATGTCTGCTCAACACCTCAAGCTCAACCTTGACAAGAATGAACTGCTTTTTCTTCCGGGAAAAGAGTGTCCCACTCTTGACCTAACAATCAACATTGGCCCCTCTGTTGTTTCCCCGACTCAGACTGCAAGGAATCTGGGTGTGACCCTAGATAACAACCTGTCCTTCACCGCAAACATCGCTGCTACAACCCGCTGCTGCAGATAGACTCTTTACTACATCTGGAGGATACGTCCCCTCCTGACCCAGAAAGCGACGCAACTCTTGGTCCAGGCTCTCGTCATCTCATGCCTAGACTACTGCAACTCCCTCCTGGCTGGTCTACCTGCATGTGCCATCCGACCTCTGCACTCTGCTCTTCATCAGCTAAACGGCTCGCTGCACCCGCACTGCGAGGGGGGCCCAAGTTCCCATCAGTTCCCATCCCATCGGTTTGCTATCCTGGCTCCAAAATGGTGGAATGAGCTCCCCATTGACATCAGGACAGCAGAAAGCTTACACATCTTCCGGTGCAGACCAAAAACTCAACTCTTTCGACTCCACTTCGAGCGATATAATTACTAACAAAGCACTTCTATACTAATAAAGGACTGGCTTATCTAAAGCCAGTTGAGTAGCACTTGAAATGTTTTGGCTCTAGGAAACCTGATGTACTTATATGATTCTGTTTTCTTCAAGTTTTCATCTTCTTGGTCAAATGCACTTATTGTAAGTCGCTTTGGATAAAAGCGTCAGCTAAATGCAATGTACTGTAATGTAAACAGAAGAGTACAAACCGATGGGCACGAGGAACAAAAGCAAGAATCGCGGCAGGCCTTAGGGCCTAGGAGAAACAGAACAGGAAAATGACGACCGTGAAACTCATGGGCACTAGGTGAACACAATCTTATCACACAAGATTGAAAAACAAAAAGAAAGGAAGTCGAACAGACAAGAAAAAAAGAGATAAAACATTTCAAAGTAAAAAGGGAACATTTAACACAAAAAAATATGATCATGACAATTTAGTTTAGAGTGGTGCAGGAATGAGTCCTAAAACCCAGAATGTTTAAAGATTTTTCGCTAAGATGCCTGAAACAAGGTCGGTGGTTAACACAAGCTGAAAAGATTTTCACGTTTTGTTCTATGAATAAAAACACATCAATAAATACAGCACTGGTGAATGTCTGAAGCTTCTATGTGTCTTGCTAACAAGTATATAGCTATATGTTAGCTTTTTATTTCTAGCAATTGCATTTATGCTTCTAAAATCATTTGAGATTATCCTGCTTAACAAAACTTGTAAGTATCATAAATGTTTGTTCGCCACAGACATTATTTTCTGCAATATTCCAAAATCCATTTGGAAAATCTCATTTATTTTAGGCCAGGGAGCTGATTTTAGGTCTGCCTACAAAATAATGTCTTCGAGCTTCACTCCCTTATTTATCGCAGGAGGTTGGGCGATATGTCTTTATATTATTGGTGTTTGGAGAGGAGTTATGATGGCACCAGTGAGTCATCAAGACAATGAAGATGAACAAAAACTGTATAATGGACTTTTTTACACAATTCAACACTTAAGAGTCTGATCTATAGCTCTCACATGTTTTTATCAACTATTATCTAACATCTATGTTGTGTTTTACCTGAACTGTAAACCTGAGCAGTCATGTAATCGAGTATATGACTCTTTTACCCCCCTCTCCCTCTCATTTCTTTTCTCTCATTCTCTCAGGTAAATGTAGGTCTCACCGTGTTGTCTCTGCTCACTTTTATTCACCCTGTCCACGTCAGCCTCTACTGCAAAAAGCTGGCTAAACAGAGAAAGACCAAAGAGGCAAATGGTCATGGGTCTGCAAAGTGTTGACATTATCAGGTGCACCAAATTGTGAATATAAAAGGAAGAATGTGTATGCATGGTTTCATCCACGCAAAAGCACTGTCTTTGCTTGTTTTAGTTTGTTATGTTGAAAATTGCACAAATGTCTGTCCGTATCTCAGGAAGTTAGTATTTTGTTATTTGGCACAAACATCCATTTGGAGTCAACCATAAACAGGCTGGATATTTGGTGTAAAATGTCAAGGTCACTATGACATTACATCTGTCTTATTAATCGTCAACATGATTTTTGAAAAGTCTTGAGGGAATAAAAAAACAACATTCCTGTCCCAAACAACTGGATATTTAAAATAAATGTTTTAAGTTGTTTCCCTGATGGCAAATATTAAATGTTATCAACATTAAATTGTATTCTGATGTTTTTATTGTTCATTACCTTAACTTTAAGAATATAAATATGAATATTTAGAAAGGAAATTGTATGTAGTTGAGCCACAGGAACCCTCTATCTCAGTGGTTCTCAACCTCAACGCCAGCTCCCGCTAGTGGTACGCGGGAGAATCTGAAATATTTTTATTTTTTTTTCATTTTAATTTAACCGAATGAAACAATCTCATTTACAATGCTGACCTGGCCAAGAAGGCAGCAACTTTACACGTTCTTACACATAACACAGACATACAAAATACAGAAAACATAACTAAGTAAAGTGTAGGAGCCATTTTATGGGTGTTGTTGGTGTGTCAGTTTATTTAAGTTATATGTATAGTGCAATATTATTTATGAACACTGGGTGGCGGGGTTTAGCTGCACCGGGTGTATATAAAGAGGTCATTGGTGACAGGGGAGGAAGGGACACAGAAGGAAGAGAGCATACCGATTCCACCATCCCCGGCAGATGCTCATCACAACAATTAGAACTGTACAATTAACCCTGGTATGTAAAGCTGAATAAAACCTCATTATAAACTACAACAAAGGACCGGAAACTCATCTGTTTGTGTCTGCGTCTGGATCACTCGTCAGCCCTTCTGTGAAAGTAACGGCAAAAATATATAGGACATAGGAAAGGAAATTGCCATTATATAAAGCTGTGTGGAAGGGCCGTAACAGTCATCGTCATGTCAACCACAACACAGAGAAATACTGATAGGAATGTGTGTGTAGTTGTTGATACATTGCTGACAGAGGGAACTACATTTGAATACAGATTTAAGAAATATCAGTTTTTGAGCATGTCATAAGCATGTTTTGTCTTGACTATATCACAACTATATTATAACAAAATATAGTATTTATATTATTGAATTGATTATGATTATTATTATTAGTAGAAGTAGTTTATTTGCATTAATTATATTTGTAATCTTTTTGAGGCTAGTATTTGGCAGGAAATGCAGACGTATTCACCTGTAAATGCATACAGAACGACATAAATGCACATTTACCATTTACCTCACTGTATACATAGTAGCTGTGTTGATAATAATAATTATTTTGTATTATATGTATTATATATATTATATTCATCTCACAATGTCGCTTGGGGCCCCAAGTTGCCCTGTCTGTAGCAGTCCATGAGGAGGTGCTGTAAAGTCTCATCCTCCTCATAGTTAACCATCGGACATGTTTTAGTTTTGACATGTTACCACCTCGACACTCGTTTTTTTCAGCATGGAACACTAACTCTTTATATTATTTGTTTTAATCCTACCATGTGTCACATTGTGTCAGTTTGTTAGTTCTTTAATATATTTTATCTCCAGGATTTCCGGGACATGTATTGTCATCACGTAGGCTAAATAGTAGGCTATTAAATCCGTACGATTATCCTATAATTCACAATAACACCTCAGTATTATGCGGATATATTTAAACCCAAGACTCATATGTTTCCTGCTCTGGGAACATATGGGTCTTAGGTTTGAGATTACTACTTTATCTCTGACTAAGTGACAGACTAACAGACAGATACTACAGAGAAGAGGCGCACGAAGACTGTCATTTGTGGATCACGTGGAACTAACAAGGTAAACATAATTTAACATGTAAATAATAGCAGGTGTGAGCAGAATTATGCATGCTTTGTCCCGGTACTGAGGTAAATTAATTTAACGTCTCTACATAGAAAAAATACAGAATGTATTGCTAGTAATCTATTATGATTAATAGCCTATGCGCTTTGCATATTGATGATATCAGATGTCCACTAAATGTATTAAATGATTGTTAATAAATCCTGTATTGGTATAAGGATCTATTATCAAGTGTGTTTCTGTCTGCGTGATGCCATGTGTGTCAATACACATAGATTAAGTGAACTAATCTGGATTACAGTCAGCACAGCCTGCCGGTAACTGCCACTGTCCTCATGTTGCACTGTGAGTTGGACATGAATGTTACAGTGCATGATGTAGATATACAAAGTGTATTTTAAGTAACAAAATTCCAAAATTGATAATGTTGGATGAATCAAATGAGTAACGTGCCAGTTTGGGAATATTAAATAGACAACATGAAATTGCTGTACAATTGTGATGACATACAGTAGGTGTTAAATGTATTTAATTTACAAAACAGGAGGCTTTTATTTCTGGAGACCATATATTACTGTGTGGGCTGTAACAGAGAAATGAAAAACACCTTTTTCTGATTTTTTTCTTTAGAAACTTTATTCCAGAGACCTTCACTGCCCAGGCTGTACTTAATGAGGGAAACTCCAAAAGTCATCTTTTAGGACCAAACCTATACTGGAAATAAACTTGTTGGTGACCTGGAGAGCATGCAGGGGTTGGAGGTTGGTACCAGGCTGCGCTACAGGCTGACTCTGGCCTCGGGGATGCTGGAGTGTCTGGGCTTTGCCGGTGTAGTGTTTGGTTTCGCCTCTCTGGTGTTTGTGCTGAAGGAAGATGGCTACTTCAGTCATCTGTGTGTCAGCGTCCCAGGTACCAACGGCACCAAGACCACTACCGGTGAGCTACTCTCTTTTCAGGTTTGATCATCGACTGTATAAAAGAAGTAGGCATAGCCTCCAGGTCTGAAAGTAAAGCCAATGCCAAGTGTCTCAAAACTGAATTCATCCCTGATGACCTGCAGGGGGTGACTCCACTAGAATGAATTGAAGTCTATGAGAAAATGACTCAATAAAATGGCTCAGTAAACATTTTTCAGACCAGTTTTCGGTCTAAATCACTAGTTTCAAATCTTCTCTAATACAGCATGTTTTTCAATTTGTAAGTCATGGTCACATAAAGTAAAATAGACAATAAAGCATGTGCTATAGGGCGGATTACTTTGTGTCTCGACTATGGCTACAACATCAGAGTAACATTATCGTCGCATTGGAGTATTGTTTCTGAACCCTGAGAAATCTAAACCAGTATAATTTCTTCTGTTTCTGACACATGTTGGTGTCAACCACAAATGTTCTCAACATAGAATCTTATCCCAAGCTTTCTCAACCACACAGACTGCACTATGCAGGATGAGCAGTTCTCTCTGGTCTTCACCGTCGCCTCGTTCCTCAACAACTTCATGACTCTAATCAATGGCTACCTCTTCGATCGATTTGGCACCATGGTAACCAGGCTGCTGGCAATGTGAGTTCCTCTTACTTTCCTATTTCCGACCATAAAAGAAATAGGAAAATCTCAAGGTTGCATTTAAAAAAAATGACTTCAGCATCAGTTTTCGCAGTGTCAAAATCTCAATACGGCCAATAATTTGCATGTCTATGCAGCTAATGGATATCAGAGCAAAGACATCCTTTTCTGTACGCTAGTCATGGTTTACTGTCCGATTTGCAACTTACCCCCAGTTTCCACCGGGTCCGTCTGCGCTGCGTCACGGCTGCGCCGCGGTTTTGGTCCGACCTCCTCTAGCGCCATAACCCACCGGACGCGTCCCAGAAGCGTTTCAGAAGCGTTGCGTCGTGCGTGCAGGCTCGCAGTTTTGTTATTGATTCGGGCATCCTGGACATTTGTACTTCTACAAGAAAGTAAGTAGGCTACGTAGTTAAATGTTTTATTTTTGTGTCTGTTTAAATTGTGTTTATTGAATGGCTCTGTACTGTACCTACAAGTATTAATTAACTTTAAAACATTAATATGTAGTTATTACCTTCCACTCCACAAAGTGCAGCGACTAAAAACCAGGCCTTGTCCTTTCTGATGTTGTCCTTGTAGTAAGCATTGGTTACATCATATAAAATAGTGTGTTTTTCCACTTCCATGATGTAAACCTCTTCGTCCATTGTGCGTATCGTAGTGGAGGTGTTGTGATGAAGGAGGGGGGTCTGCTAAATTATTATATGTGGTGGATGGGCCTGGGCCGGATGCTCACCTTTCCTTGGGGCGGTGGTGGCGAAGTCGATAGGGACTTGGCTTGGCAACTGGAAGGTCACCAGTTCAAGTCCCGGCAAGACCAAGTGCTACCCAGGTGTCCCTGAGCAAGGCACCGTTCCCCACACTGCTCCCCTTCCTGCGAGGGGGGGCTGCCTGCCTGACCTTACCGCTGTCCCGTGGCAAAAATAGGATTCATCTTAATTTTAGAGAAGCGCTGCGCCAAGCCGCTTCTGGGACACTTCTGGGACGCTTCTGGGATGCGTCTGAGCCGTAATGCGGCGCGTGTGGTGGAATAGCACCCATTGACTAGAGTGGCCGCGATCCTTACAACCGCCGCGGCGCAGCCGTAATGGAGCGTCCACACTACAGTTTCAAAAAAAGCTTGGAACATGAATCTCCCGCCCCCGACATACAAAGCAAAAAACCCCGGGGATTTTATGCGAGCAATATATATATATATAAACTCCCCAAACAGGCGAAAACCTACCAGTATCACCCACTGTCTCTGCCACCCCCCTCCATGACTGGTTCTTCCGGTTTGTATCCCGGTAGGTGCAATGCAATGCAATACAATACAATAAGGAGTACTCCTGCCCTGGTTCGCGTGCTGTTCAGATTCCGGTCTTGACAGCAGGAGAAGAGAGAGCGAACACACAAACACAAACAGGAGGTATAGAGGTACCACGGGGAGGAGTCGGGTGAGATTCTCCTCCCACAGAGCCCATCCTGCAGCATTCCAGAAACTCCTGTTGTGTCTAAAGAATATAGAATATTCCCTTGCTCACAAAGATAACACAAAGATTTCATCTCTCATATCTCCAACTTCTGGTTACACAGACTGCTTATTATTAATACAAAGTAATTAAACACACACATCTACTATTCAAGATATGTAGACTTCCCTGACATGGTGGAGATTTTAAGAAGAATGTTTCCTCACCTCTCTAGTCTTCTGTCATGAAAAAGCTGCTTTTATTTCATACAGAGTAATTAAACATGTTTAAGCCAACCACTCCATAATGTTGTAGCAATTTAGTACCCACACATGAAAGAATAAAACAGAGAAATCAATATAAAACACAAACGCAGGTATTGTTTGAGCAGAATTCACATATAGCTGCTCAAATAGACACACACTCCTTATCATTACCAGAAGTTAATTGTTCTTGTGGCTTTAAGGGCTTCTGTGAACTTCCTTTCACCTCGAAGTCAGCGTTTACTGGAATGAATGCATTCATTGACAATTCAGACCGACTATTGTCTTGTTAACTGTGTGACTCAATTCTCAAGGCCTGCAGGATGTGCATTATTAACTGAAGAAGAATTTAACCATTATATCTGGGGGAAATGTCCCTTGCAGTTCCCTTGTTAATTTGCAAAGACCATTGATGATTAACCAAGACCCTCATGGCCCCTAACTGCAACAAGACTTTCTGAAAAACACTTAACAGGTAATCTTTTCACTCAAAACAGAAATCACAAGTAATTCTGCACCTTACCTACTCACAAATAGCCAAAAAACCACCCTTTTGATTACACATAAAAGTGGAAGAAAAATACTATTGCGCTAATCTACTTTTTGTGAAGGAATATTTTAATGTGATCTGTGCATTAGGAGACTTTTAGTGTTTTCTCGTATGTGTCCTGTTTGTAATTTGAACAGGGCAAAGGTCAAGAGGCCCTGCCTTTCCTGTGGGGGAAGTGTGGACCACGTTGGCTTTAACAGACCGGTTCTTTGTCTTCAACATGTCTGGTACTAATTAGGGAAAGCGCGCGATTACCAGCTCCCCCCCTTTTAACTTATAGAGATTCTCCTGCATTGCGTCCTCAGTGTTGTCAGGGTATTTCAAATGATGAGACACCTTGTGAATGCTCTGACCGTTTTGACTCTCAATAAACTTCAGTGGTTGATTAAGCAGATTCCAGCTTCCATTCTTTCATCGCATTGCTGAACAGAAGTTTTCTTCACAAATTGGCGTCACGGACAGATCCAGATACCAAAAGATCTTCAGAGGCTGGTAAGTACATTTCTATTTTGAGATTGGCTTGCCAGTATCTGTGGGTGACGGTATCATAAATTACCTGTAAAAACTGAGCTGCTGCAATTTTTTTTAGTTTCTCTACTCGTTTACATTTGGAGGATTAATAAATAACCTAGGAAATCGGTGTCTATAGGGGACTTTGTCCTGGCCGATTTACCCTGTGGTTGTTGCTGGGGCATGTGCCTACAGAACAAACACGGCTCATGTAAAAACAATGAGAATATTTGGGGCTAATAAATAACCTGGGAATATCGACTTTCATCGATTTCCTCTGTGTGTGATTCTCGGAATTAAATTACCGGACAATTACATACAGCAAATATTCGGAGAGACCTTAAAGGAGAGCATCAGTAAAGTGGAGCTTCTGCATTAGAAGCAATGTGATAGATTTGTATTGAAACAAATCGCCGAATTCTGGAGATTTCAGAGGTTAAACTGCTTAAATCAACAGCATTCCTGCTGCCTGTCGATTCTCTTCCCCCCCTGTGGAGAGCCGCAGGCAAAGAGAGAGGAACAGCACATAGTCATTATTTCTGCGATATTGCCATTTTTGAACTAAAGAAAGTGGTTAAACGTGGTGTGAGAATGTCCTATATGAATTGCTGAATTTAGCTGTTGTTGTTTTTTGGAAGAAAGGGTGAGAAAAAATTAAAGTCTATGCTTTTGGACGAAAAAAAGCAGAGCACCACTAAATAAGCATAGTGGTTGTTGATTTGAGAATAAATTAGTTATTGCTCTTCAACAGATTCCGTTCTTAGCACTTGTACAAGGATTATGAGTAAGAAGGCACTCATAATTAAACAGATATTTCTCTACCCCCTCTGAAAGTCTCCCTAATTCGGATTAAACTAAGCTGGAAGAGTTTTCTGTCACACTGGCGATTGTTGAGAGTTTATGTTTGTTTGTCTAAATTGCAGTGTTTGTTTTATTGTACTAACCGTTAAACATGGGTAATACTGTCTCCACAAACGATTCGGTTGGTAAGGGGAAAAATAATTCACGCACCAAGACACTTCCAAAAAATCCTATTACAGACAGCCATTACACGCACATGTTTCCCCCAATATGCCGTCTGGAATTGTCGGAAGAAGCTTGGATTGGACTAAAGTTATGCCGTTCACCTCGTTACTTTGTGAACACTCACAACAGAATAGTCAGAAAGGAAAGATTCTGTTTGATTGGCCGTTAACTGGTACTTTTGACATGCCGTGTTGTGGCAGGCATTCAAATTAATTGAACATGAGGCGAATTGCTCCTGTGATGTAACATACATGAAGGAATGTGTTAAAGCTTGGATGACTATTGCAGAAAAAAGAGGTTATGATGAGCGGAAAAATGAAAAATCAGTTGGCACCGAGCGAGGCTCCATTGAGCTCAAGGCTTTAATTGATCGAGTTTCTAAATGTGCGGCGAATTGTCATTTGCTTAGCCTAGAGGCAGCTTTTGATGTTAAATCAGAGAACATGTCCAGAATTAAGGAAAGACACGGAAAGGACGTTGCCGCCATTGCGAAATCAGTTATGTACGATTGACTGAAAAGACAAGGGAAATCTCCCAGCACAGCTCAGCTCATTTCCATTCTAACAGACGCTGGGCTGCTGGAGGAAAAGCAGGCTGTAGCTCTCTGCACACAAATAATTCCCGCGATAGGACTCTCAAATCCTGGTGCAAGAAACTCCGATTATGATCTGTTAATGACAGCTGCAGCTATCATGAATCAAAATGGGTTGACATATCAGGCAGGACAGTATAGTCAACAAGAAAGTGAGCAGCAGGAACACAGTGCAGCGGACAGTGGAGAGGATAGCAGCCCATTACAAACCCCGACTTCTGGTTCCGCAACAAAAATGTTATACAATCCAAACACGCCGTACGGAACCAGTTTTAAAACATATGTCCCGCATAGAATTATCACAAGACTGCAAACATCTCAGGATAATAATTCTACTGAAGCTGTGACCGCACCGAAAATTCTGATAGGAGAAGTTCCAGTTTATAAGCCTTGGACACCCGCTGAGGTCATGGATGTCACTAATCACATTTGTGATATTGGGCTATATAAATAAACATTGATTGATTGATTGATTGATTGATAATCATGCTCCCAGTCCCACTAAAAGCCCAGATGAGTATCTGTCGTGGTTGACTAATGTCTGCTCAGTTTATAACTGTTTGGTTCATGATGTCAAACAGCTGATAATCCTAACATACAAGGCAGATTGGCCCACGTGCAGAGACGAGTTTACATTCCCTGTCTGTACGCCTGCAGGTGACTAGCCTGCGACACAGACGCGTGATATGTGGATCCAGACCGTCGCTGCTTTGGCTATTAAAACATGCGCTAAAACTCACACCGATTTTTCGCAAGTGACGGCTTGCGTACAGAACCCAACAGAAACTGTCCCAGAATTTTTCCAGCGTTTCATGACAGTGTGGGGTAATAATGCGGGCATTAAAAGGGAGGGCAATGATTTGTTCGCCATACAGAGTTTGTTACATCATTTAATCCCTGAAACAGCTCAGGCGTACATGATGGCGACTCCGGACTGGCAAATCAAAACCTGGCAAATCACAATAGCCACAATGTGCGCGTTACATCAGATATTTCTGACCCCCAGAATTGCCCAGCTGATGCAAAAGTTGCCTCAAAATACACAGGCTTATCAGAGTGTGGATAACTCCCAGCAGTTTCAGGGACAAAACCGCACACAGCAGTATCAAAATCAGGGAAGATCACAGGGTTATCAAGACAAGGGCTGGGGAGCACAGCAGGATACACAACCCTTGCCTGCTCTCCCCCAGCCCCCCCGCCATCCTGCATTATTGCCCCCCCCTTCCCTTACCAGTCACTACGACAGGCAGGCTCAACAGGGGCAAAACGGTCAGCAAAGTCAATTTAATAGACGATAGGGAGGCCATGGAGAAATAGGATCAAACTCACAGCATTTCCCCATTCAAGCAGCAACAATTCGCCTTTCCAATAACCCGCGTGAAGATCCGATTATGCCCGTTGATTTTAGCGGTAAGGCGGTAGATATTTTGATTGACAGCGGAGCAACATTGTCAGCAGTGCGCACGAAGGAGAAAGTGTGTGAAGCAACTAATCATTTTGTTATAACAATGGGAGTTTCTGGCATTCCTATGTCCGAGCCCATTTCAGAGAATACTAATATTTCAATCGAAGGATCAAATGTCCAACACTCTTTCATTATTTCAGATGGAAGTCCTATTAATCTAATGGGCTTTGTAAATTACAAGCAACAATACATTGCACTCCAGACGGATTGTTTTTGACTATTCCTGACAGCAAAGTCTATCAAGCTGTCCAATTCATTCAATCATCTCAGGACAACCTTTATTGTTGGTCATTTCCAGATTTCAACATGATTTCTGTTTTCTCAACAACAGGAATTCAGAAAATTGCTAGCATTTCCCCTGTGTGTGCTTCCTTAATGTCCCTTATGCGGCCTGTGTTGAATTGTCACTGCACAGCTGCTTTTAACCCATCAGATGACTATGCGCTATCAGTAAGAGGTTTTTGCAACAGCTCAGATCAGTTGGAATGTGAGCAGTTTCTATTTTTAGGACCCCAGGGGTGCGCATTGCCCCTGAGGCTCAAAACCACACAGCAGGCTCTTTATGCTGCAGACACGATCCCTCACCTCACACTAGCGGTCACTTTAGGAAGTGAACCTGAGAAAGTGGGGGCCATGGCAGCCCACTGCCATGCTCTGCTGGAAGCGGCAAAAGCTTCTCTCCCTCACACACACACACACACACACACACACACACACACACACACACACACACACACACACACACACACACACACACACACACACACACACACACACACACACACACACACACACACACACACACACACACACACACACACACATAATCTAATTAACCTCTGAGAAGAACATTACATGCTGCATCTCTCTGAGCAACTTTCTCTCCCTCAAAGCACATTTCTTCATTTACAGCCACCTGCACTCACACAATATGGACCCCCATCAGATTTTTCTGAGGTTCCGGCCACATTATGGACTAAACACAAGAATCATGTGGGGTTTGTTTGTTCAGCCCCTCCACACAGAGTCACACTTAAAGCCAATGCCAGATTACCAGCTATCAGACAGTACAATTTACCCCATAGAGCCATTTTGGGAATTGAAGGAGTCATCCAATCTCTGCTCGATCAGGGCGTATTAATCTACACCAGTGGTTCCCAAACTTTTTGTGCCCAAGGCACACCAAAGGACAAGTAAAAATCTCAAGGCACACCTATTGTGCAAAATAGCCCTTATAACACGTGTTATCACTCATTTCATGTAAAATATCTGTAAATGTGCATAATTATTTACTAATGCCAAATAAAATGTGACAAAGACAACTATATTACTCATGAAATATTTATTAACGAAATATTTCAGAAATTAATTTGAAACGTTATCAAATTAGGCTTCATCAAAGCAGCAACACAATCATAAGTGGGAGAAGATGGATGGATATTACTTTAAAAAAAAGTAATATAGTACACTACTTCGTTACTCTCTACATAAAGTAAATCGTTACTTTACTCGTTACTTTACTCGTTACTTTACTCGCAGGGCCGGCCCGCCCCTCCCTGCAGGCAGATCACGCAGACTGCTAAAGTTTCAAATGTTCTCTTTAGTTCAGTTTCCATTGTCACATAAGACTGATCCAGATCCTGAATGTGTTCCTATCTGACCATGGCTGTCCTCTGTCTCCTGCTATCTGACCGTGGCTGTCCTCTGTCTCCTGCTATCTGACCGTGGCTGTCCTCTGTCTCCTGCTATCTGTATATTTTGCGCAGTCTATCTCTGCTCACTCTGTTGCGTCGGCGTGTTCTCCTGCGTGTTGGCCATGTGTTGCACTGGAACCAGACACCGCACCAAGACTTCAGCCGAGCACGTACGAACTGCGCATGCGTGAGTGGCAATAACTCTCCTTACCAGCAGGTGGCGGTAGTGTGTATTCGTCATTCAAAACAGGCAACAACCGGAAGACAGAGAAGAAGAACAGAGTGTGAAAAAACAAACAACAAATAGCGTGTGCGGTAGCTCCACCTTAGCATGTGTTCTTTGCAGGTGCTTGTTGAGGTTTGACGTGGTGTTTACAGCAGTGGATAACAGCTTCTGGCCTGGACATAGTTTGCACCTCACCGTCACATTCCTGTCTATTCTTCGGATGAACTCAAAATAATGGGCATACCTCCACCCCTCGAGAGTTATCGCTGACTCAGCCATGTTTATGCAGCACTGCACGTGGAGATGTGGACGTGCAAGTCACGCAGATTACGTACATATAAACCTACAAAGTACTGATATAGTAAATTAAAAAATTATTATTTTTGTGTAGTTGTATATTGCAATAATAACGTATGGTTGTCAAAAAATCCCACTGCACACCCGGATTTGCCTCACGGCACACCAGTGTGCCGCGGCACACCGTTTGGGAACCACTGATCTTCACGACCAGCCCGTGTAATACTCCGATTCTGCCCATACCTAAACACAATCGCCCTGATGAGTGGTGTTTTGTCCAAGATTTGCAAGCTATTAACGCTATTGTCATTCCGACAGCTCCTATAGTGCCTGACACTAATTCAATTCTTGCATCATTGATCAGATCATCATCAGATTCAAAATATTATACAGTTATTGATTTGTGTTCAGCATTTTTCTCTGTTCCTCTGCATCCAGACAGCCAGTTTGCATTTACTTTTAAAGGTAAACAAATCACATACACGCGCCTCCCACAGGGGTATGTTGAATCGCCTACTGTGTACGCAGCAGCGGTTAAGAGAGATCTGAACACTTTGGTCCTTACAGGAGGTAGTACCTTGCTTCAGTACGCAGATGACCTGTTGTTGGCTTCTCCCAACATGGACGCATGTCGCATCGACTCCATTCTGCTCATGAAAAGACTTTCTGAATGCGGACACAGAGCATCCCTGGCTAAGTTGCAGTACTGCCAGACTGAGGTCACGTATCTGGGTCACATTCTGAGGGATGGACACCGACTCCTCTCGCCAGCAAGGATTTGTCTTTTGAACAAAGTGGCACCACCCCGCACAAAGAAAGACATGCTGTCTTTTTTGGGCATGGCTAACTATTGCAGACACTGGATATACGAGTACGCTGCAATGGACTCTGTCCTGTGTGCTGCCACTCTGCAGGCTGCTCCTAACATTGTTCAATGGTCTGAGGACATGCACACAGCTTTTCAGGACTTAAAGCGAGCCCTGACATCAGCTCCTGCCCTGGGGCTCCCTGATTACCATCAGCCGTTTCACCTGCACGTCCATGAAAAGGGGGGCTTTGCAACGGGCATCTTGGTACAGAAGCATGGCTCTAATTTCCGGCCTGTTGCATGCTACTCATCTCGACTCTCCCCTGTGGTACTCGGTATGCCTTCTTGCCTGCGGGCAGTGGCCGCAGTTGCAATTGTTATCAAACAATCCTCTCCCATTGTACTGGCCAGTGACTGTGTAGTTCATGTCCCACATGCAGTTTTGCATATTCTGAACACCTCTGCTACTCAGCATATGACAGCAGCAAGGCGATCTGGTTATGAAGCAATAATTCTTTCAAGCCCACACATCACACTTAAACGCTCTCCCCCTCTAAACCCAGCTACGCTGGTGCCAATTCCAGATTTTGAAATAACACATGACTGCGTCACAACGATTGACATGTCTTCTTCCCCCAGAACTGATATGTTGCAAACTCCTATCCCTAATTCAGATATGATTCTATACACAGACGGGTCTGCGAGCAGGCCGTCTGACACAGTACACTTAGCAGGCTATGCTGTTAGAAAGCCGGGCCTTGCCAAATGGCACGTCAGCTCAGGCCGCAGAGTTGTATGCTCTGCTGAGGGCGTGTATTTTGGCTAAAGATAGAGTTGCAACCATTTTCACAGACTCCAGGTATGCATTTGGTGTGTGCCATGACTTTGGTGTCTTGTGGAAAATGTGCGGTTTCTTAACATCGGCCGGTAAGCCTATTCAACATCATGCATTAGTAGCTGAGCTATTAGACGCTATCATGCTCCCTACACAGCTAGCAGTAGTTAAGTGTGCTGCTCACACAAATTCTGATGATCCTATTTCGCGTGGAAATGCGTTAGCCGACACCGCGGCTAAACAAGCAGCAGTTTCCTCCTCTTCTATGGTGCTCCAATGCCCCTCGACACAATCCGCAGAGCCCATTTGTTTGCCTTCCTTTAATGATGTCGCGGACATGCAAGCCCGCGCTGATGTTAGGGAGAAAGATTTATGGCTAAGACGAGGTTGTACACTTGACGCTGAGTCCAGCTTGTGGCTCCACCCAGACGGACGGATGGTCTGTCCACGTTCGTTCCTCCATGTTTTGGCACATGTTGCACATGGCAAATCACATGTAGGAAAAGGAGGGATGAATGGGATTATAAAGTCACAATGGTTTGCTCCAGGCATCACACTAGCTACACAGACCCTTGTAGACAGATGCATGATATGCCAGCAGACAAGAAGAAGAAGTGGTCAAGTTCAGCATGAACACTTACCGCCCCCCTCGGGGCCCTTTGTAAATATGCAGATTGACTTTTCACATATGCCACCATGCCAAGGATTCAAATATCTTTTGGTAATAGTGTGCCAGTTCTCCAAATGGGTAGAGGCCTACCCTACCAGAAAAGAAGACGCTAGAACAGTTGCAAAGTGTCTTCTCAAAGATGTTATTCCTAGATTTGGTGTGCCCACAAGAATTAACAGTGACAGAGGTCCAGCATTCATTTCTAAGATAACCCAGAGTCTAGCTACAGTGTTAGGGTTCAAATGGCAATTGCATGTTCCCTATCACCCACAGAGCTCAGGCCAGGTTGAGAGAATGAACTTGACTATAAAGGAGAAACTCACTAAAACAATGTTGACCACAGGACTAAAATGGGTAGACGCACTGCCGCTAGTTCTGTGCTCCATCAGAAGTTCACCAAATGCAACGACAGGGCTTAGCCCACACGAGGTATTGATGGGAAGGGTAATGTTCGCAGGATCTAGCCCCTCAGTAACACCCCACAAACTCACTCTTTTGTGGACAGATGATTACATGACTAACTATGTAAAATATCTAACTGACATGTTGAGAAAGTTTCACAGGCAAGTGGCTGACAGGCTCCCCCAGCCGGGAGAGGAGCCCACCCACCCGTTTCAGATTGGTGATAATGTACTAATCAAATCTCTTGAAAAGGATGCTCTGTCTCCCAGGTGGAAAGGTCCTTTCCAGGTGTTAATAGTGACCAGAACAGCGCTGAGGGTACAAGGGAGACCGGAGTGGATTCACGCTACAAGATGTCGTCTCTCCCCTCTACCGGATGCTGGCGTGTGAAGGCAGTCATCATCATCGTCATACTGGGTCTTCTGTACCTGGCCAAGGACGCCCTGCTCGATGGAGCTGTGGAAATCCCAACGACAGGTGGCGAGGGATCTCGCCCCTCTGAGTCAGAAAATAAGGTGCTCTTATCTAAGAGCGCAGGCGACTTGACCACTCAGGGCCCAGACCCTGAGGGCAAAACGACACCAACGGGCAAATCAGTGCCTAGCGACAAGGACAGGTTGTATCCAATCACCACAGCACACAGACATTCAGTGTGGTGCAAGAGACACAAAGAGAGAGAAAAGGAGGAAGAATCAGGAGGATTGTCTCCCTCCCTGATCATAAATCAGAGACTGTTTCTTTTAACTGTCCAGCTTCAATATGTGATTCATCTGACTGTGTTATTGTATTTCCTGTGTCCTTAGTTTACTCAACGTGGGAGATATATCCAAGGGACCAGTACCATGGGGACGGGGTCGCATCAGAGGGGGTAAGAATAGCTCTCAACACCATTGAAGAAATGCACCCAGAACTGTGGTGTAGCACTGTAGAACAGTTTAAGACACTGATAAGGGATAAGGCAACATGTAGAATGAGGAAACCAGATTACCAGGTTCCCAATCCAGGTGCTACTGCATGCAACATTTCTGGACCAGATAGAAAAACAAATGTTCTATCCACTCCACTTAAATACTCAACAGGTGATGTAGATTTTTCAAAAAAGGCCTTAATCACTCCTTTTAAACGAACTAAAACTAATTCTGCAGTAAGTTTAATGTTAGACTACGCGCATGAACGCAATATTAGCAACTGTTGGCTGTGCCAAAATATGCCAGAATCTATGCATTCTCCTATGTTTAGCCCAATTCCTTTCACGAAAGCTGACTATGAATTAGTCAGCTGGAATGACATAGATTCCAGAATTAGCGATGAGGCTGAGGACTGCTACACTCCTGCCTATCCAATAGACTCTGATAAACCGTTACAGTACGAGGGTCTAGTCTCTCTCATTGTTGATACAGTAAATACAAATTACCTGCCTGACGGTTTCAAACGATTGATGTTTTTAAAACTAATATATGTGAAGAAATACATTAACCAAGCTTTTGAATACAGATTCCAGTTAGCTCTGGTACAAACTAATTGTTCGGTTAATTCCACAAGTCCAACATGCACAAAACAACCACACATGGCATCTTTGTTAGTTGAAGCTTTAGTGACAGTGGTGCCCTGGTTTGGCTCCAGAACAGTGGACTCCGTTGAGGTTAAAATACATGACTGTACGCAACCAATACCCCTAGGCAATCCCCCTACACGTGACTGTTCAATATATGTTCCCCCAATTGTAGTACATGAATGGAAGAATGTGTCCATCTGTTTCCAGAATGAAGCAGGATCTCACACCTCTCCAGATGTGGGACACAGCGACTGTAATACCATAGTGAGGGTAAAATTAGCCAGAATTCCCCTCCCACAGAGAGTTTACTTAGTTTGTGGGAACCGAGCCTATGGCTGTGTGCCCTTTGACATTTTTTATGGCACCTGTTATCTAGCCTACCTAATTCCTTTAATCCGTAAAGTAGAGGCAAATGAGATTGCAGCGATACTTCCCTCTCTACACAGGAACAGCAGGTCCATTACAAAAGGACAACAGATAGCGAGCCTATTTTTGCCTTGGTACGGCATTTATGTTAGTCAGCAGGAAATCATGGCGTTATCCAAAGTAGTGGAAAATCATCTAAATGTATCTAACACAGCGATGTTAGCTGAACACAAAGAATTGCAGGAAGTTAGGACAGTAGCACTACAGAATGGCATGGCGCTGGACCTCCTCTTAGCTGCCCAGGGGGGCGCATGTAAAGTGATTGGAACTGAGTGTTGTTCTTTTATCTCTGATGCCACACCGGAAGTTATGGATATGATTCATGATACTGCTAACGGGATAAAAGAATTGCATGAAACTCATGGGTTTACATTTGGGGATTTAAGTGGAACCCTTGGATCCTGGGGAGCGGGGTTGGTTACATTTGTTGTTACTGTTTCAGTGTTTATCTTGGTTGTGCTAATCCTAGTGATTTGTTTGATCACTGTAGTTAAATTAGCCATACGCAGGGTTGCCAAGACTGCCCTCTAAGCCCCACAGAGGCTAGTGGGGTATTCAACTGTAGATGACACAATGTTGATGTACGACGCCGAGCTTCCAGACCCATGGGTCTCCATCGCAGTTTCTGCACCATAGGTACCCCCTTTCAGTGATTGATAAATTGATTAAAGTTGACACTCAGAATAAAGAATAGATGTTTTGATTTTTCCTTCTTCAGGTTGTTACAATAAAATGTCTGATTTTTCCTTTTCAGATTTTGAACAAATGTATTTGAATAAAATGTATGTAGTAAAAGTGCCTTACTCTTGAAGAAGCGTACTGAAGTAAACGTAATGCAATGTTAAAGATTGAGGACACTGTAGCTTTACAGATTACAGATTGATCGATTCATCACTGTGAATTTATACCTTAACTGGGAATCTTAACTGGATCTCTCATGATTCTGATTTTATACCTCAATTGGATTTCTTATAATCCTAAATTCTAATTGTGTTTTAATAAGTAATTGCCTTGAAGTAAATCTTTGAGATGTAAGCTGATTTTGAATTTGTGTTTGATGAATGAGATTAACTGAGTGATAAATGATAAAATATCTTGTTTTTGAAACATATATTTTACTATTATATTTTTGTATTGCATGTGTGTTATTATTGTGCTTTTTGACAAAAGAAGTCAAACACTGAAGAGAGATGATTTTTCTATTATGGTTGTCTGTATCAACCATTGTGGTTGAATGTTTCAATCTTATTCTGCTTTTGATGTAATTAATGTAATGGGAACCCACACAACTCTGAGGACGTTTTATTTGATTTAAGTAGTGACTGAAATATTCTTAGACTAATGTTAATTGGTTATCAATAAATTGATAAAAGAAAGGATCTGTGAAGGAATATTTTAATGTGATCTGTGCATTAGGAGACTTTTAGTGTTTTCTCGTATGTGTCCTGTTTGTAATTTGAACAGGGCAAAGGTCAAGAGGCCCTGCCTTTCCTGTGGGGGAAGTGTGGACCACGTTGGCTTTAACAGACCGGTTCTTTGTCTTCAACATGTCTGGTACTAATTAGGGAAAGTGCGCGATTACCAGCTCCCCCCCTTTTAACTTATAGAGATTCTCCTGCATTGCGTCCTCAGTGTTGTCAGGGTATTTCAAATGATGAGACACCTTGTGAATGCTCCGGGCCGTTTTGACTCTAAATAAACTTCAGTGGTTGATTAAGCAGATTCCAGCTTCCATTCTTTCATCGCATTGCTGAACAGAAGTTTTCTTCACACTTTTAAGAAAAAGGGAACATTGTTTCAAGAATATATAAAAAACCTCTCTATATTTAAGAGGAAAAATGTACTTTGTTCCTTCAACTATTAACACACAGGAATGTATAAAACCACACATATATTAGTGATAACATGATGCAACACACCTCTTATATATGGGTGACATTAAAATGAATATACCAAAAATACGCTGTATCAAACTTTCTGCATAATACTTTACATCAATTCCCACACACCCCATTCAAAGTGAATGGGCAGACGCGTTGGAAACCGTTTTTGAAGCTGCCGAAGCTGTAGTGTGGACGGGCCGTAACGCTGCGTAACGCGGCGTAGCGCGGCGTAACGCGGCGCAGCGCGGTGCAGACGGACCCGGTGGAAACTGGGGGTTAGCGCGAGAACAGAGCTTTGGGACAAGGTCTATGGCTAATTTCTGTAAACATATATCTGCATATGACTGCAGATAAATAGATAATCATGCTAATAAAAAGCAAAATCGGCACATGATAGCAAATAGGTTCCCAGATTGCATTTCAGCTAATGCGTACTGCCTCTTCTGCAGTCCACTGTTTACTTGCATGTTTACCTGCAATAATGCATGACATCCATGTGGTATAAATGCTTAAATTTGTAATACAGTTTGTATTACAGTTATTTCTACAGTTTACAGTTAATATGAAAAAGGGCCAGTAAGGCTTGCAGAGATAAAAGCAAAGAGTGTCTGGGCAGAGAGATTAGAGTCACCTCATTTGACCCCAAACCCTATTTGCCTGCAACATTTTCACACATCTAAAAGAAAAAAACCTAATGGGGAATATGCTCTGCCTGTATCCCCCTGTTTTTTGTGGCAGCATATATTTGTGTTCATATGGAAATCTCTCTTTCTTAAAGTTACTGTTTTCCTTAAACGGTAAGGAATGTGGATTTCTACAGTGTTCATACATTGACAATTTAAGTCAATTATTTATCGCTTCCTGTGTAAATAAATGCATATCTTAAAATATGCACTATGTCTTGAAGGTTAAATCAGGTAAAAGAGTCCACCGATGAAAAACACGTAGATATAATGGAGTATTTGTTTTGAAACACATTTTAACCCTACCACCTTATTTATTTAATTAATTAATTTCAACTAGATCTCAAACTCATAGAATATGTCATAGTTATATGACCTAATGCCAGTAAGAATAATTGCCAAAATATAATACATCCAAATTAAACAAATGTGAGTTCATAGTGCTGTTAAAATATTTACAATAATTGTTTGTACTTTTCATTTTTTATATTTGTCTTCCTAGATCTTTATACACGACTGGGACCATTCTTGTGGCCTTCTCCAGTGCAGGCAAGTACACACACACACACACACACACACACACACACACACACACACACACACACACACACGCACACACACACACGCACGCACACACACACACACACACACACACACACACACACACACACGCACGCACACACACGCACACACGCACACGCACACACACACACACACACACACACACACACACTGTAACATCCCGTCATGTCTGCTAAATTGTTCATGTCATGTTAAACAGGTTCATGTTATTGTTTCACGTTTAGTTCATAGCCCAGGTTAGATTTATGTTTAGTCAAGTCTTTTTGTTCACCTGTCTAGTCCTGTCATTGCACTTCCTGTTTTATTTTGTACTTACCTCTGGTCTCATTTCAGGTCCCTTTACTTCCTCCCTTTGTGTGTTTTCCCGCCATCGTCAGTGTCTGCCCCGCCCCTGATTGTTTCCACCTGTTCCCCCTTACCTCATGTATAAATAGTCCTGTCTCCCTTTGTCCTGTGCCAGTTCGTCTTGTGCCTTGTGCCATTTAGAGAGCCAGCTTGTCTCGCCCAGAGATTATTGTATTTTGTGACCATAGTCAAGTTTATTTAGTTTGTAATTTGCTTTGCTATGTTTTGCCTCTTAGGAGTGATGTTTTGTTTGAACTTTATACTTTTACAAAGTAAAGACTATTTTTGAACAAACTTTCTTTTGAGTCGTGCGTTTGAGTCCAAGTGTCTGTAAGGTCCTTAACAGAACGAACTGGCCAAAAAATACTGGCCACCGTCTGTTGCTTCGGATCACACCACCCCACCTGGATCGACGTTTCGCCTGGCTCCTCCGGAGAGGTTTTCCGGGGGACTCTGGTAACTTTCTGGTACAGTGTGAACTACATTTTGATCATAACCCTGCTGCCTTTGTTTCGGACCAAGCTAAGGTAGCTTTTATGTTGTCCCACATGTCTGGTAGAACCGCTGCTTGGGCTACAGCCGAGTGGTCAAGAAACTCGCCCATATGTCAGTCACTGAACATGTTTACCCAGACCCTAATCCGTGTGTTTGATCACTCATCACCTTCCAGAGAAGCCTCACGAGTCATTATGCAGATCAAACAGGGACAACAGAGTGACAGACTATGCAATAGATTTCCGTACTCTAGCAGCAGACAGTGGGTGGAACACCCCTGCTTTAATTGATGCCTTCATGAATGGTCTACAAGACTCTATAAAGGACCAGTTGGCACCCCATGAACTACCCACAGATCTTGATTCCATCATTGCCATGTCAATTCGCATTGATAACAGGCTTCATGAAAGGCAGAAGGAGAGAATCAGAACCAGTGCACGACCTCCGAGCCACATGGGGTACTCACCTGCCTTTCGACACCCATGGAGCTCCAGTCCACCTTCCTCAGCCTCGCCCAAGGAACCAGCGCCCTCGGCTGCACCGGAGGAACCCATGCAGCTGGTGAGCCAATTCTCTGCAACTGATTTCCCTCCACGTTCATTGACCATGGTACATATTCAAGTGCGTGACCAAGACATTACTGTGGGGACATTAGTCGATTCAGGTGCCGACAAAAGTCTGATGGACTGGAGTTTGGCAAAGAGACTATGCATCAAGGCTGTTCCGTTGACTTCCCCTGTTACTGCCAGTGCCTTAGATGGCAAGTTATTATTTAAAATAACCCATGTATCTGAACCTGTCCAAATAACCATTGACAATACACACATAGAGGAAATGAAATTCTAGTTATTTGACTCTGCACTACACCCCTTGATTTTGGGTTATCCATGGCTGATCAAACATAATCCGATCATTGACTGGCGATCAGGGAGGGTTAAGGAATGGGGCCCAGGCTGTAGGCTGACCTGTTCAGACCTTCCTAGGTTCTCCACAGAACCTGAAAAGGAACAAGACAAACGCACTCATAAGCCTGACTCCATTTCGGATTATCCCGACCTGACTAAAGTGCCCTTGTGTTACCAGGACTTAAAGGAAGCATTTAACAAAACTAGGGCCATGTCCCTACCTCCCCACCGACCTTATGACTGTCCCATTAACCTGTTGGCTGGTTCTCAGATCCCTAAAAGGAGACTTTACTCTCTCTCTGCACCGGAAAGGGAGGCTATGAAGTCCTATATTGACTCCTCTCTAAAAACTGGACTCATCAGACCATCCTCCTCCCCAGCGGCCGCTGGATTTTTCTTCATCGATAAGAAAGATGGTACCCTCCGTCCATGCATTGACTATAGTCCCCTTAATGAAATAACAGTTAAAAATAGATACCCACTCCCTCTCATGTCTTCAGCCTTTGAACTTTTGCAGGATGCAAAACTATTCACCAAACTGGACTTGAGAAACGCTTACCATCTCATTAGGATACGAGAGGGGGATGAGTGGAAGACCGGTTTTAACACTCCCAGTGGTCACTACGAGTACCTAGTCATGCCATTTGGATTATGCAATGCTCCGGCAGTTTTTCAGTCATTTGTCAACGATGTGCTGAGGGATTATCTCAACAAGTTTGTATTCGTTTATCTCGATGACATCTTGATCTTCTCACCCGATGAGGAGACCCACACCCATCATGTCCGCCAGGTACTGCAAAGCCTGATGGAGAATCAACTCTACTGCAAGGCTGAAAAGTGTGAGTTTCACGTCAAGACCATCTCCTTCCTGGGGTACATCATCTCGGCCAATCAAATCCAGATGGATCCAGAGAAGGTCAGTGCAGTGGCCAATTGGCCATCTCCCACCAACAGGAAAAAAGTGCAACAATTTTTAGGCTTTGCAAACTTCTACAGGAGGTTTATAAGAAACTTTAGTGGCATTGCAGCACCTTTACATGCTTTAACCTCTCCCCATGTCATGTTCAAGTGGAATATACAGGCGGATGAAGCTTTCCAGAAGCTCAAGAAACTGTTCACGACTGCCCTAATCCTCACAGTGGCCGACCCACGGAGACAATTTATCGTGGAGGTGGATGCCACCAACGATGGCATTGGGGCGGTGCTGTCCCAAAGATCTGTCCAGGACAACAAGCTACACCCATGTGCGTTCCTTTCACGTAAGTTGACAACTGCAGAAAGGAACTATGATGTGGGGAATAAGGAGCTTTTAGCAGTTAAAACAGCTTTGGAGGAATGGCGTCATTGGTTGGAGGGGGCTGAGCAACCATTTCTAGTTTGGACTGACCATAAAAACCTGGAATACATTAAGAACTCCAAAAGACTGAACTCACGCCAGGCTAGATGGTCATTGTTTTTTAATCGGTTTCATTTTGTATTGTCATACAGACCAGGCACACAGAATGTTAAACCTGATGTATTGTCACGTTTGTACGATCCTGAACCTGTTGCCAAAGAGCCCGAGAGCATCCTTCCACCTAACCGTGTGGTTGGAGCAGTTTCATGGCCAATAGAATCGGTGGTGAAGCAGGCAAATGGTGAGACCCCGGCACCTAGGGGTTGCCCACGAAATAGGTTGTTTGTCCCTGTTTCCGTTCGATCACAGGTAATACACTGGGCTCACACGTCTATGCTCACCTGTCATCCTGGAGTGAAACGCACAACCTTCATGATCAAGCAACGTTTCTGGTGGCAGGCTATGAGGAAGCAGGTGGCAGAATATGTTGCGGCCTGCACTGTCTGTGCCAGGAACAAGACCTCCACTGAAGCACAGATGGGGTTGCTGCAGCCACTTCCTGTTCCGCATCGGCCATGGTCCCACATCTCGATGGACTTTGTCACCGGACTACCGATATCAGAAGGTAACACCACCGTCTTGACGGTGATGGACAGATTTAGTAAAATGGCACATTTTATTGCACTATCCAAGCTTCCCTCTGCCAAGGAAACGGCAGAGGTCATGTTACGTCATGTCTTTCGCATTCATGGTTTTCCCAGGGACATTGTGTCAGACCGGGGCCCACAGTTCATTTCCCGTTTCTGGAAGGAGTTCTGCCATCTCCTTGGAGCCACCGTGAGTCTTTCCTCAGGATATCACCCCCAGTCGAATGGCCAGTCAGAGCGCATTAACCAGGAGCTAGAGACCTGAACCAGGCATCCTGGAGCAAGAACCTGATGTGGGTGGAGTACGCCCACAACACGCTGCCCACTTCCGCAACAGGACTCACACCGTTTCAGTGTGTGCACGGCTACCAACCACCTCTGTTCCCTGCCAATGAGGCCGAGGTCACGGTCCCATCAGCTCACGCTATGGTCCGTCGGTTCCGCCGGATCTGGGCCGGTGCTCGTCGGGCTCTCTTGCGCAGTGCCAGCCGGATGAAGGAGGTGGTGGATCGACGCCGGAGACCTGCTCCACCGTATCGGCCTGGACAAAGAGTTTGGTTAGCTACCAAGAACTTACCCCTCCACGTCATGTCGAGAAAGCTAGCGCCAAGGTTTGTTGGTCCATTCCCGATATCGAAGATCATAAACCCGGTGTCTGTGCAGTTACGTCTACCCAGGTCATTAAAGGTCCATCCAAGGTTTCATGTCGGCAAGATCAAGCCGGTCAGGGAGAGCTCATTGGTACCCGCCTCTAAACCCTCTCCACCCCCCCAGATGGTAGAAGGAGGCCCCGTCTACGCTGTAAAGAGACTGCTGGCAGTTCGTAAGCGAGGGCGAGGAAGACAGTTCCTTATGGACTGGGATGGGTATGGTCTAGAAGAGAGAACATGGATCCCAGCGAGTTTCATTGTTGATCCGGCCATGATTAAAGATTTTGATCGGGATCACCCAGAAGTTCCTGGGACGTCAGGAGCCGTCCCTAGAGGGGGGGGGTACTGTAACATCCCGTCATGTCTGCTAAATTGTTCATGTCATGTTAAACAGGTTCATGTTATTGTTTCACGTTTAGTTCATAGCCCAGGTTAGATTTATGTTTAGTCAAGTCTTTTTGTTCACCTGTCTAGTCCTGTCATTGCACTTCCTGTTTTATTTTGTACTTACCTCTGGTCTCATTTCAGGTCCCTTTACTTCCTCCCTTTGTGTGTTTTCCCGCCATCGTCAGTGTCTGCCCCGCCCCTGATTGTTTCCACCTGTTCCCCCTTACCTCATGTATAAATAGTCCTGTCTCCCTTTGTCCTGTGCCAGTTCGTCTTGTGCCTTGTGCCATTTAGAGAGCCAGCTTGTCTCGCCCAGAGATTATTGTATTTTGTGACCATAGTCAAGTTTATTTAGTTTGTAATTTGCTTTGCTATGTTTTGCCTCTTAGGAGTGATGTTTTGTTTGAACTTTATACTTTTACAAAGTAAAGACTATTTTTGAACAAACTTTCTTTTGAGTCGTGCGTTTGAGTCCAAGTGTCTGTAAGGTCCTTAACACACACTATTTAAGTAACACTTAGCATTTATTTTTGCCCCACAGGGTGAGATTAATTACTTTCCAACTTGTTTGATATAATCTTTTATCTAATAAAGTCATTTTAGCCAATTGTTTTCAATACCATTATTCGCCAAATATACAATCTTAGATCCAAGTACTTCATTCTCACTGGAAACCACTTGGAAATGAGAAACGACTGAGGAAAAAACATGTTTTAGTGTTAGCTTTTGGTGTAAAAAGGTATGGAGCTGCCAGGGGTCCCATGAGAACCCCAACCCCATACCCCTGTATTGCCTGTGTCTGTCAGCACCATAGGTCAGCACTGAAGTTAGCTTGTCTCACGGTACGTCCACACAGCAGCTTCAGAAGAATCTTCCACCGCTTCTCTGCCCATTGACTTTGAATGGGGATGACGTCACTTTGCCTCGCTTTTCGCCGAACTGCATTGTGGGGGAGCGAAGCGAAGATTTCCAGGATGTCCAGGATCTCCAGGATTCAAAAGTTGAGCAATGTTCAACTTTTGAAGCTGAGCTGGAAGCGCCAGCCAATCAAACACGTTTATGCAAATCTGACAGAAGCGCTAGCCAATCAAACCGCGTGTAAGCAGGGAGGACCAGACCGCAGTTCATTTCCTCATATTCCAAACGAGAAATTATAGTAGCAAATCACCCGGTTCTTTACGACCAGAACTATTAACGGGATACAAACCGGAGGAACCAGGCATGGAGGGAGGTGGCAGAGACAGTGGGTGAAACTGGTAGGTTTTCGCCTGTTTGGGGAGTTTATATATATATATATATATATATTGCTCGCATAAAATCCCCGGGGTTTTTTGCTTTGTATGTCGGGGGCGGGAGATTCATGTGATTGGTTGTCGGTCGCATTGCTCGCAAAAAATCCCCAAGCTGACAGACACGCCCAGCTCCAAGATTTTCAAGATTTTTGAAAAGCTACTGTGTGGATGTTCCGTAATAGCTAGTTAGCTTGATAGCTATTATCAGGTGCGTGGTGCCTCATCTTGCGGAGGGTGCCTCATCTGAAGCGCAAATGTGGCATACCTTTATGTGCTTATGCACACGGTTCCGTCGCGTGCTTCAACGGAGACGCTTCCCATTCACTTTGAATGGGGTGACGTCAAGCTTTGCCGAAGTTGCGCCGCTTTGCCTCCATTGCTCGCGCTGAAAGTTGAGAAAAGTTCAACTTTTCAAGCGCCGACGTAAGCGCCAGCCAATCAAATTATATGCCAGTACAAGCTCTAGCCAATCAAACCGCAGCTTGTGTGTCAGGGGTGGGAGATTCATGTGATTGGTCGAGTTTCAGACACGCCCACCGGCAAGCTTCAACGCACGCCGCTGTGTAGATGGGCTGTGGTGCGCTGCCCACATTGCTCAACTTTTGCAGCGAGCCACGCCAGTAAAGCTCCACTTCGCTTCCCACAAAGGCTATTATACCTGGTTTCAGTAGCATCGATCTGGACAAAACATTTAAAAAATACATTTTAATTTAGGAAAAGATAGAATATGGAATTACACACTGCCAGTTGTGAAGATACACCTGTACAAATGGTATAATTTCTTAACTTTTTAGTAAAGTTTGTTTCCTCCGTCATGTAGCATATTCAGAGCTGCTTTATCCTGCCTTGTCGTGTATCGCTGTGGGAGGAATTCTACTCCTTCTAACCAACATGCAGGTGAGTTCTGAGAGAATGTAGAAACAGGCCTTTACACTCTCCAGTAACCATTAGCCTATGCATTTTGTATTGCTGCATTATCTTTGTGTCCGTTAGGTGGGAAACCTGTTCTCCTCTCATCGCTCCACCATCATCACCCTCTACAATGGAGCCTTTGACTCTTCTTCTGCTGTGTTTCTGATCATCAAGGTACAAGGGAAGCCCCTATATTGATATATCCTGCCAGCTACTGAAATCATTATTTCCGTATAAGGGCCATTATAGGTAAAACAAATGAAATAAAAATATTATAAATATATAAATTACCAAAAAAGAACAAGTACATTGATTAATTCACAGCAAATGGCAGTGCTTGAGGTGGGGTGAGCTTAATCTACCTTGCAAGTGATGCAGTTTTTAAAAAGAAAAATGTCTGTAAATCTTTATCCTCAACTATTTTTTTGGGATAATACCCTGCCTTGTAAATGTTTTCGATGTCTTATCATTCACATTTCAGAGAGATAGTTTCCATTTGGTATCATTCAATGGAATCTGTCTCGATTTTTTCAATCCCCTGCAAAATGTCCTCTGCTTTCCAGGTTCTGCATGAGCAGGGAATCTCTCTGCGCTCTTCCCTCCTTGTCTTGTCCTCCTGCAGCGTCATCCACCTGCTGAGGACCTTCCTGCTGATGCCCAAAACCCACATCCCCTACCCTCTGCCGCAGCACTTCACCTACGGGTACGAACATCAGCTTGTCTTTGAAGCAGCTACTGTTTCATGGATCGGACATGGAATAAACAATCCCTTTTTTCTCTATATAGATTGAATTGCAGGAAGGCCAACACCTACAATGTGGAGCAGTTTGAGAGGATGAAAGACGGTGGCGTGATAGCTTCACAGGAGTCTCCAGCTGAACCTGAGGACCAAGCCCAGGCCCAAGACTCAGAAAATGGTACTCAGCCTTATTTTTGCCACATTTTCAGGAGTGGCTGTAGCTGTTCAATAAAGCTTCACACAGATCATTACATTTTAAACATTTCAAACTTTTTTTTTTTTTTTTAAATGACCTTTAATAATGATTGATCTAGGTTTAAATAGAGAACATATGACAAATTACCCAACCAACGTTTTTATCATCAATACATCTCAATAAATTACTGTTTTATTTTATAATCTTGTTGCCAAATATTATCTATTTTAAAATGGAATCCACAATTGTTTGGATCACAGGGCTTTCCTAATTGTATCTGCAGATTTGATAAAGAATAGCAACAAATCCTCTCATTTGACAAGCTTCTGTAATACCAGGGAATATTTGACCACTTTGCTTAAAAATGTCTGAATCACCGAATCAGTTGTCAAAATAGTTGATACATTTTCTGCAGATTTAGTTATTGATTATTCAACCAATCATTGCATCTATAACAACCATGTTCTGTACTTTCAACTGGCACGGAGTGAATGAGATGATTTATGATTTTGAATTTAGAGCTAAACTATTCCTTTAATCGGGGCCGTAACAAACTTTATTTTATTTAAACATTTCAAGTGCAAATGAGTTAATGTATTTAAAGATAAAAATTATTGTGCGATGGATAACTAAAAAAAGTTAAAGAAAAAAAAACCAAGTGTATAAAAAGTTATAGTATACTCATAGCAGTGCCTAATACAATCGCAAAAGAGTAAGATACATTATGGGAAACGAGTTAAATAGAAAGAGTTATATTTGACATGATATTGATACGGTCAGTGTCCTTTAGAAGGTGGAGGGGCAATACAGTTTCAACTTTAAAGCGGTTTTCATTGTTTTGTTGTTTCCTTTTTTTTTACAACTTTTACGTGTTTAGTGGCGAGTTTCCGGAGCTGTGTTCTGTCCTGGTTCTTCCTGTGGCACTTGTTGTGGTTATCCATAATGCAGCTGAGGCACTACCTCTTCATCGGCACGCTCAACCCCATGCTCAACCGGCTGGCCGAGAATGACCCTGACCTGGGTAACTCATTTAAAAAACGTTACTTGATTTAAAGGTCTCCCCTCATGCAAAATGCACTTTTTGATGTATTTTATACATAAATGTGTGTCCCTGGTGTGTCAGGGAACTCACAAAGTGTCAGAAAACAAAACCCTCTCTCTTTTCCTCCGTACCTACATCTCTAAAAACGGGGGTACAACGGAGCTGATCCAGATGTGTGTCCGATATGACGCGATATAAGCATCGCTAACACTCAAAGCTAACCTGTAGGCTACTGGAGAGAGCATGACATGGCGTTGAATTCTCCTGCAAAGCTTTCTCTTCTTCCTCTTATTTACCTTTGTCTTATGAGCCAAACCCAACTTGTTTTCTTCTTCGTTCTCCCTGGTTCCTCAGTGAGTCAGTACACCAATGCGTTTGCCATCACCCAGCTGTTTGGAGTGCTGTGTGCTCCCTGGAACGGACTCCTCATGGACAGACACAAGGGAAAGCCTCTGGCTCCAGGTACATCCCTATCTGCTCTTATAACTGTGTGTGTGTGTGTTTGTGTGTTTTGTGCAACAGAACAACTTCATTCATTTCTTGTTGTAGGAGAAACGGCGCTGGAAGCCGACCTGCGCTCCTCCTCCCTGTCTCTGCTCCTGACCTCCGTGCAGTGCCTGCTCTTCTCTCTGTGCGCCTCCTTTCCTCTCCTCCCCCTGCAGTACATCACCTTTGTTCTGCAAGTCATCAATCGCTCCTTCCTCTACGGCGGAAATGCAGCGTTCATTAGCATAGCGTGAGTAGCAATTACACCAGAAGTTGAACTCAGATCTTGTACTTAAGTTAAAGTAGAAGTACCAGAGGGTACTGCAATCAAAATGTTACTCAAGTCAAATTAAAAAAAGTATAAGCATCAAAATATACTTAAAGTACTAGCATAAAGCATATTGGTCTATTTCAGAATATTATATATGATTTGTTTAGATTATAATAATTGATGCATTAAACTGTTATAAAAGCTGGTAAAGGTGCAGCTAGTTTGAATTACTTTGTAGGGTAGCTTGCAAGTTTTATTCCAGGCGAAATGTTAAGTGTTGATAATATTTCACATTATTAATCAAAATCTGCAAAGTAACTAAAGCTACAAAATAAATGTAGTGGAGTAAATGTACATGATTTACCTCTGAATTGAAGTTGAGTAGAAGTACAAAGTAGCATTAAATGGAAATACTCAGGTACTGTAAAGTACAAGTATCTCAAAATTGTACTTAACCAGTACTTTAGTAAATGTACTTAGTTACTTCCCAACTCAGAATTACATGCATACAGAGAAGATGGCCAAAATACAAGAAACACCACCACACAATCATCCAGAAAGACCAATTTGGTTAAGGCCATGTGGTTCTTCAGATACCACTTGCTATTGTCAAAGTCGTTTAGTCATTACCTTCCCCTTTTCACTGAAATAACAACAACGGAAAATTGCCTCCAAGCTGAGCTAAGGTTGCTCTTTCACTTACGAAGCCAGCTTAATTCCAAGCACGACAGCATTCCAACAGCTTTCTGCTCTTCTTCGTAATGGCCATGAACTATTTTTGCTCACTGGAATCCTGCCCCATTCTCTAGGCATATAAAGAGTCACTTTAAGTTAAGACGAGCTGGAGAGATTTTCACGTTTTGTTCTATGACATAACATAATGTATGTCAGTACATAACACACTTATGAAGGTCCAAAGCTTTATATGTCACAAAAACAGCAGTTGCTTACAAGTGGCTAAATAAAATACTTAACATCATCATGCTGAACAGCCGCCTTAGAGTGGTGATAATAGAATAGAATGGGAGGGATGAAACCCTCTGTAATGGTCACACATGCAGAGCACACAGCACACACAGTGAAATGTGTTCTCTGCTTTTAACCCATCCTAGTATCAGGAGTCTAGTACCAGGAGCAGTGGGCAGCTATTGTACAGCGCCCGGGGAGCAATGGGAGTAGGGGGGGTGTCCGGTGCCTTGCTCAAGGGCAAGGTGAACTAGTACCTCTCCAAGTAGCAGTCCACACTCCATGATTAGGTCTGGTCAGGGACTTGAACCGGCAACCCTACGGCTCACAGTCCAAGCCCTATACTGACTGAGCCACTGCTGGACGTGATAAGCAGCTAAGCGACTATAATGTAGTTTGTTTATATCCTAACCTTGTTTTTTTTATTTCGGCCAATTGCAATATGGTGTTGAAATTATCCTGAAATCCTGCTGAAATAATCGTAAAAGTATGATTAACGTATGTGGGCCACAAAGCTTATGTTGTGCAATATACCGAAATCCAATGGGGGAATATCATTGCTTTTTTCTTTGTGTCAGTTTTCCAGCGTGTCACTTCGGGAAGCTGTACGGCCTGCTGATGGCCCTTTCTGCGATCATCTCCCTGCTGCAGTACCCCTGCTTCGCCCTGGTCAAAGGAGCTCTGCACGGAGACCCCTTCTTGGTAGGTGCTCAAGAAGTAACTTTGGAATATCAAATCTTCGTCGGGGGCCACATAGTCCGCAGCAGGCCCGGTTCAAGAACAAAATGACTCAGGGTGCATCTGAGATTAGAGAGGGTGCAGTGGTAAAGTGCTATTTTTATAAGTGGGGAGTGGACCTAACACCCTCTAGGGGGGTCCTCACCTCCTCTAGGAGGGTCCGCACCTCCTATAGGGGGGTCCTCACCTCCTCTAGGAGGGTCTGCACCTCCTCTAGAGGGGTCCTCACCTCCTCTAGGGGGGTTCGGGGCCATGCTCCCCCGGGAAGATTTTTTTTTTAAATATTGAAGTTAAAAGCATCAATCTGGTGCACTTTCAGAGCAAAATTAAGAGATCTATGGATACAGATTTACTTTTTCTTTATGGATATATTTTACAAATCACTCCCCTTTTAAGACAGAAATGTCTACATGCATAGCAGAAGATGGCATCTTTTTTACATGAATATTCCAGCCAATCTCTGTTTTGAAACCATGAGCTGCAAAATGAGCTCCTTACCCCACTGTACAGGCGAGTTGGGTACTTTTTTAAATATACCTGGGCAGGCTCTGTTTTGCCGAGGTCCTCTGGCACTTGCGGGCCGCCGAGGGGTGGCGGTGTTTGGGGCAACGAAGACGGCTGCGGCTGCTCCGCCTCCGTGGGCGAGGCGGGCAAAGCCAGTGAGTTGGGCGGGAGGAATGTCCACGACAGTGGCCGCGGGTAACGTAATGTTCCCATGATCTGAACTGTTATTACCAGATGCAGTGTTACTGCTGGCGACAAGGGCTGGTTGTTTTAACCATTTTCTGATGTCCATCACTGACTGCTGTGTAAGCACCTTGCAGATGACGAACGCGCAGCGGCACAGGTCACGCGCAGCTGACATAATAACGTTACTTACCGTTTAAATTGACCAAATAAATGCGGCAGACAATGTTATTTAACCACAATTACAATGTATTTTATTTCAACTATATTCTTCTTCTTCTTATGATTATTATTATTATTATTATTGTTGTTATTATATATGTCATATTTTTCACTTTTCATTTTTTTTTCAAATGAGGGTGCATAATGACTCAACTGAGGGTGCAATGCACCCTTATGCACCCCCGTAGAACCGGGCCTGGTCAGCAGTGACATACAATATCAAGTGTAGTGAAATATTGTGACTGACCTTTGACTAACGGATGTTGTGTTACAGGTGGACGCTGCTCTCAGCCTCCTCAGTTTGCTGGTGTTCATACATCCTCTCTACGTATTCAACCACTGCAGGAAAGCAGCACGCCAAAGGGAGGACAACACTCAGATTGACAATAACGGCTCCAAAATGGCCGAAGCCGAGTTCTAGAAATAGTGTTTGTCCGTCTGTCTAAGTTTTATACGTTTCACAGCAAGAACACAAATTCTCTTTTCATTACCCATTTTTGCTCATTGCTCAGATTTTTCAAATATTTTTTATAATTCAAAACAGGTTCATAGTTTAATATAACATGTTTGTTATTGATCAACTGTTCGTAAACATTTATTGACATTTTGAGTGCTCTGTCTACAGACATTTTTAAGCTTTAAATATAGATTCATATGTCCACTTATTTGTATAACCACAGTACACAATAAACTTTTATTTAAAAAAAAAGACTACTGAACTTTCTGTTATGTTTATAAACCGTGGATAATTCATGATTCGTATGGTGATATTTTTTTATTTTTTGAAAAGGACAGATAAAAAGACATGTATATTTACATTACAGTGTTACATTTAAAACAAAAAGACAGTTTTCTTGCACTTTCTTGATTAAGAGAAGTCTTCAAAAACATTACAGTCTACAACGATACAGACATTGTGCTGATAAGCTTCAATCGTGTTTAAGCTACGGCTGGTAACTTTATTAAAGGTTTTACCTTTAATCTTACTGTACAGTACAGTCAGTGTCACAGTTTCAACAAATATGTCCAAAAGTTCCTTTTCCGATTCAATAGTGTGCAATGTACTCATCGTCATACTATGTTAGTGTTTAAAATGTGTAGGTTTCATTACTAAAAATAAATCGAAGAGGTAACTGAAATATAAATGTAAAACAACTTCCAATCAAGTTATTTTTTTATCTTCAAAATATTTTCCTTCTTCAGATGTATTTTATGATCACTTGAACCATTATTTAAGTTTTACTGATAAAAGAAAGAGCACCAAGTAAGGTAATTCCTCATTTCCACCTCATGGTTTGGCTGTACTCACTTCTGGTACCAGGGTTGCGGTCGAATAGTCCAAAAATCAGCTCCTATCGTCTATCCCTATCGTCTATTCCTTGACCTCTGAGTGAAACGTCACGGGGTTAAGGGATAGTGGATAGAATTCAAAAGGACTTAGGAGAAGAGACTGCGGTACTTTAGAGAATCCGACTGCACTTTCACTATCCGACGTGTTTATGATGCGCCAGCGGACGTCATGAATGTGCGTCTGCTGCTGTGGGGAAACTATGGAAACTACAGTTTTCTATACAGCGGACTACAACATGGATGTATAATAAGAACGACGGACTCATCTAGAGACTCTGCACCGTGCTCTGATGCTGCCGTTTTGCTTTATGAACGTGGACAACAGAGAAACATATTCTTCATGACCAAAGTTGGAATTGAAATAAAAAAGGAAAGTGAAACTTATGCTCGTCACCCTCTCCCTCCGGTCCACATTAATACAAATGGTCCCAATACGTATGATTGTATGAACTATGAAAATATCTTAAAATCAATACAGATGTATTTATTATAAATGTTAGTCCTTAACATCTATCACTGTGTATATCACCATTCAAACATATTTTAAAAAGTTGAACAAACCCCACACAGCTCAGTAAAGACTGTGAAATGTTGACTTTATTTGATAATTTCAGTAAAAACTAACGTTCATATTTCTTTTTGATTATAATACTGATGAACGTTCAAAACAAAGCACTTTGGTAAGTTACCACATACGTTTTAAAATGCTTAATAAGCACCGTAACTTTCATGACATAATTTCAACCCAGGTATTTTCATTTTTCCCTGTAGGCCATTGATGTTTAAAGTTAACCGGTTTGGGGACGGGCTCAAGCTCCCAGGAAGTGTGCCAGCTGTTGAAGCAGATTTTTGGAACGGACAGTGATACTACAACTTCGGTGTCAATCCGTGATATCAGTTTGGCCCATTAAGACTTTTTCCTATTGACTTACATTTGGAAAGAGTGGTCTGTAAATCAGCGGTTAAAGAGCTAGATAAACTACCCAGTACAGACACTTTTATAGGCCTTATATAAATCATTAGGGTCTAAAAGTTAAATGCGCTAAAAGCCGAATCTCGAGTCATTTTCTCTCTCCATTCATTTGACTGGGCTTAAGGAAAACAACATGCTCTGTTGGCCAAAGGCCTCGGAAGATCAGGTTACTTTTTGAATCTATAGTTGCTCCATTTCTGGTTTCATGCAACACTGAGTAACTCTCAAAGGAAGGAACGGAGCCCCGCCTCCGATGCTGTAGTTCTCCTTATACATCCATGGGTTTCTCCGTTTCTGGATTACTTCCTGGGTGCTTGTTGTCGGCGGGATTCTTAACCGATGGCAGTAGCAACGCCCACAAGAAAGGATGCCATCCTTTCAAATCTTGGTAGTCTTAATATAAACATCAAGGTCACTAATGGTGGTAGAGTGGCTATGTTAAAATGGCTAGATGTCCAGGGTCGCCTTATCAGTGATTTTCTCTGACCAATCAGTGATCGGTAGTGTTATAAATTACCTTTGGCTAGTATCGGCTCAGTTTGCTTGGATCCTTGACCGAAAGAGTTCAAGGTACAATTCACAACTTTGCAAATGAAACAAAAGAAAGCAAGTAAAGTATAGCCGTGCTGTACCATGCAGTGGAAATGTGACAATTTGTGGTCTTTAGAGTTTTCTTTCATAATATTCCAACTCATAATTGAAAAAAAAAATTAATGCATAAACAGCTTTACACAATGCTACCATGAAGGTCTGTCATCTACAATTAACACACTTGGAATCACAGTTATATTTGATAGAAATAAGCATTAAGGGTATAAATGTATCCAAAGTGATAAGGCACTAGGTGCTACAAGGTCAGTTATATGTCGATTAGATAAGTCTCAAAAAAGGAGGCAAACATACATTTTACACAACCTTTTATATTCTGTCGTCGCTCCTAGCTAAAGCTCGCCCGCTCTCAGAGGTGGACATGTGGTTGTAATGCAGAAACAAGATGGAGTCCAAACTTTCTGGTGGAATGTTTCCTCTCTTCCTGTGTGCTGCTCCCGCCCCTTCCTGTGCAAAGTCCTGTGCGGCGCTACCTGCCACTGCGGGGGCGGACAGGTAGGCCCGTGCAGCTGTGGCCAGCAGAGGAAACTGACCTGCCTTCATCCTCCACCACTGCAGGGGCTCCACCCCCAGCGACGCCCCCTTGTCGGCTTTGTAGGCGGACATCTCCATGTCTACAGACTCCTCCACGGAGCTCTGCCTGCTCTTCGGGGAGGAGCAGAACAGGTCTCCCAGGAGGAACTCCATCCCAGAGAGTCCTGCCTGAGGGACCGGTTCAGGACACTCGCTCTCATCCGCCTCCCCAGCGTCACTCTCTTCGTCCGCACACTCCATCTCTCTGAAGTTGATGGGGCGGGACTCTTTGATGCGCTTGCTCCTCCGTAGGAAGTCACACTCGGACTCTGGAGACCCAGGCGATGGGCTTCTCTTGTTCTGGCTCTGCTTCTTACCCTGGCCCTTTTTCCTGTTCTCCTTTACAATCCTCACAGCCTCTTTCTTTAGCCACTCAAAAGTGGCTTCCCGCTCCTTTAAGAGAAACACAACAAAGACATTTGAAATGTGTGCTCTCTCTCCACATCAATAATTAAGAAATACAGATAATGAAGGTAGTTTAAAAAGTGATTCTTTGTGGCTAATGAAGTTTAATCACATTAGCACCAGAAATTGATTTTACAAAAAAAATGTGATTTCTTTAACAATGGCCCTTGACCAGAGAAATACCATCAGGTGGGTAAATTGGCTTAACCAGTATTTTCCATTGAAATATGATAATATATACGTGGTAAATTCATGTGGAATAATTTGCTGTCCGCTGTTGTCGTGTAATACCTTTTTACTTAAGATTATTTAGTAAACAAGTGTTCGGCGCATAATCATATTCAAAATTGCAAAGTACAAATACAATTTAAATGTAATAATATAATCCAAATAAAATGTTCTTTGTGATATTTTAAAATAAGGTACTTTTAAAATAAAATACTCTTACAGTCTAGGTGGCTATAATATTTAATATTTCTCATTATTTTGTGACATTTTCAGGTTCAGTCTTTTTTTAATTGAGCAAATGCCACTTCTATTTGCATGAAACCACATGAAACCAACAATAAATACAAAATGTACAACTTAAAAAACCTGATTCATGCTTTAAAAAAAGAATTATATTTTTTCATTGGCCCAGGTACAATTCAGGAATATGCATATTTAAAAACTAAATGGAAATGATCCATCTGAAACCAGAGCCCAGTCTGCTCTCATTGGTTAGGTGGCTCTGTTGCGACTGGTCAACCGCTTGAAGATGTTCAGCCTCTTAGCCTATCACGTACAATGTGAAAGAGCGTCAGCCAATAAAAGCGCAAGTTGGACTCCTGACTCCAATGGTGGTGTTTCAGGCAGTGGGGGGGACTTTGGGATTTTATCCTTTGCTGACTATTTACATTAGGACCTCTTTAAAACCCTGGCTTACATGAAATGTTCAGTATCAGAAGTCTGACGCTGCTTTAAGAAGGTATGTGATATTCAGAGGGTGGTATTAGATCACTGGGAAGGACCAAGGGCTGGAATCAAAAAACTGGGCATAAAGAACTTCACTGTAATTGTTGTGCATATAAAGAGCTTGAACATATAGCATGCCACTGTTATTATCGTATGCAAATGTAGCTAGCCAAAAGCTTGAAGCGTAGTGTCAGTAGCTCTAGACTCACCTTGTCGTCCATGAAGCGCAGCCCATGGAACTGGGGGTCGAGGGCACATGCCACACACAGAACCCTGTTGACCATAGGGTTGTCGTAACAACTCGCCAAGTTGCGCCTCATCATCCTCTTCACTTCCTTCACGATGGATGACGACTCCCCCGGCAGCAGCACGAGGTGGCGGGAGAGCAGGCCCGTGAGGATGGGCTTGACTAGGGACAGTCGGGGGAACGCCTCCTTGGCCAGAGTCCGACACGCCACGTCCAGAGGTTTGAGGACCAAACAAAGGTCCTCCAGAACCTTCCATTCAAAGTGCAGAGACGATGAGTTGGCGTGGCAGCTGCGTAACGAACTGGATTCTGAACCGGTGTCTTCTTTAGACAAGCCCTCGCCTTTAATCTCCTTCATCATATCATAGAAAAGGCTCTTATATTTGACAAGGGTGCTCAGCAAAATGTACAACTTGTTCCACGTTGGCGGAAAGTGAGTCCACGACTTTAACTCTGCCTCTTCCTCTCTCGTAAGGCTTTGCGACAGAGTCTGGACGTGGTGCTCGTAAGACGTTCTGTTCCGAGCCGGGGGCAGGAACAGGGTTGCGAAAATAATCTGGAATTGGCCGAGGGTTTTGGAGATGATGGAGTGGGACATCACTTCCTCGATGCAGCCTTGCACAGCGCTGAAGAAACACGACACAGACGGTAGTCCTTCCGTAGAGTGTCCCTGCGCTTCCTGGGGTGACACAGAATCCTCCCTCTCAAGGAATGTTGTCGAGATTGGGTGAGGAACGCTGCATGCAGTCTCTGCACCTTTTTCTCTCTTCACTCGCCTCATCTTGTTTCTTCCCTCCCCTCCCAGCAGGACCAGATTAGGCTGAGAGATCCCCCACTCCTGGGCCATCCCTTTCCCCTGAGCCTCCACCAAGCAAAGGTCCTCCCCACTGCTTTCCGTTAGTCTTTGTGTTGCCAGAGCCAGGTTCAGAAAACTAAAATTACTGTCTATGTAATGCACCCAGAGGGTGAGGTACCTCTCCTGTTTGCCCTGCCAGTTGTGAAACCAAACGTCCACACTTAAAGTGACAAAGTGAGGCACTTCCCTCGGCTGGTTGGGAGGTCGCCCGCGTCTCCGTGACTCAAACTCGAGAGGAGCGGTGTAGTCGGGTATCTCCTCGTTTTCGCTGCTTACTATTCTGTTGCTCAGCAGCAGAGCCAGGCTTGTCTTGCCTTTGCTGTGTTGTTCTTTCAGGAGGTGCTCCAGGTGGCCGGTTGACAGCAGCTCCTTGTAGGCGGGCAGCAGGATGTGCATCAGCTGTTTGAAGCCGCCCCCTCCCACCACAGTGGGGGGCTGGAGGTCCTTGATGAGAAAGTTGACGATTGCATTGGTGACATGAACCGAGGAAACCAAGGGCAGTGTGCTGACCAGACCACTGTTAACCATTACTGGCTGCGAGCGCTGTTGGCCTTTTGTGAAGAAAAAAAAGGAATACATTTTTCAATTAGCAAAAAGGCTTCAACAGTTTTACTCGTTTACAAAGCTGTAGATTGATCTTTAACTACACTAGGGAGTTGAAGGATGTTCCCTTTTCTTGAAATGATAAAGACAGCAATAACACTAAGTTGCTCACATTTTGGCCAATTAACAAACATATAAATAAATAGATTGTAGCCAAAGACATAATGAATATCTTCCAATGCATTTCAGCACCCAGACACCAGGGGGGTATACTACGAAGCAGGATTTTCGCTTAGCCGGCTAAATTCAGGGGAAACTCCGGCTTTCCGGTCATCCGAAGCTGGTTCTCTTTTTAGCAGGCTAGATCTCCATGGTAATATATGCTAAGCAGCTAACCTGGTCGGGACCAGGTTAGGTTGCAGGCTAAGAGCTCAACTCAGTGAAAGCACTGCCTGCTGACCAATCAGAGCTCAGTGTGCGGAGTTTAAAGCGATCAAGTCATATCACAGGAGAAAGGAAATACAGAAAAGCTGCCGTCGCAGGAAAGACGGCCGGCAAAAATCACTGACTGTGTGAACGTGAACATTAATAGAATATCACCTCCCATCTTCAGAGCAATCTGACTATTATAACATTAGCGTTAAGAAAGCTTACTTAAATATCGGCCACAACATAAGTAACCGGATCAGAGTACATTAAGTACAGTCCGCGGCATATCACTTGATAATGTATCATATATCTCCTTATCTGAGTCAGCTGAGCCGTATCTGGCCGTGCAACACTCACAGTGTCACATACTGGATGCAGAAGTATTATTTTAAGCAACACATAAGTTGACGAAACACTCGAGTCAAATGTAATTGAAGTCAGATCGTGTTTTAGACGGGCAGTGATATCATAAACCTGTTAATGTACGCATTCAAACACTTTTGCCAGCTGTATTCACCTTGCAGGTGCAGCTCTGTGGCTTTGATCCTGGATAAAGTGTTTAAGTCACGGATGTTTAAAGTTTAACTTCTTCATTTTTGACTAGTATTAAAGTTCACTTTTCATTCAGGAAGTATGACGCTGCGCTGTCAGTGAGCTTCTCCATGTTTGTGATTGGTCGAATGCTCCAAATACCACCCCTTTCATGTGAACGCGCACCTAACTAGATAGGACACGGCTGGCTTGAGCGATCCACTTGATAACCAGCGTCGTAGTACAGTTTAGCGAGAGCGCGTATGTTTTGGATTAGGCCAACCGGCTAACTCAAACATATCCAGGTTAGGTTGAACCAGCTTCGTAGTATAGGCCCCTGCTCTACACACACACACAACTAACAAACAGCTGAATCAACATGTTTCTCTGACCAGATATAGATATATAAATATTCCAAACAAATAAAATAAAATGAATGATACATAAGGCTTACATTTCATTTCATTTTCTGAAAATATCAAAGTTCTTTCCCAGAATATTTCCCCTTTAAGCTTTATATTATTTTGTATCTCTTTTAAAGAGTTTCTCAACTTTTAAAAAGGCAATACAATTGTCAATAACCTATATAAATCTGGTACTTCTTAGTGAAATTGAGATTGAAACACCTGCTTTAATACTACAATGAGGCTGACATTCAAGGTTTTTAAAGGGGCCCTATTATGTTAATTTCCAGATTCATATTTGTATTTTGTGCCTCTGCCTTTTCACCCTCTGTCCGAAACCAGAGCCCATTCTGCTCGGATTGGTTAGCTAGCCGACTCTGTTGTGATTGGTCAACCTTCCGCGGCCGATTCACCATGTTGAATCGGTTGTGGGGCTGTCGGCAAAATAAATCACTCTGATTGGCTGTTCAGCTTAGCGAATCAGTGCATGAGAAGCGAAACGGAAGTGAGGTACGCAAACAAATGATTAGGCACACACAGACGGCTATTATTTTTCATTTTCATCTCACCTGGACGCAATAATTTATTTTACATCATGGCGATCTGGAATGAAGAAAACGAAGACCAACTCAGTTGCCACGTAACTAGCTGCCACACTTCCTGCATGAGGTGGACAATAGCTTCTTCAATTATTTAACGGACAGGACCCTGGACGATGTGGCTAATTTTTTTTATTGTAGCCTATTACTTACTATTTTTATCTTATTGTATTTTAGTCGATTGTTTACATTGTACAATTCGATATGATAATAAATCACTTTTTACCGCTACTGCAAAATACAAAACTTTATTACGTACCTTCATACTACAGCCATTAGAATGAGGATAAAATTAGCTATACTACAATAAAAGTCAGAAGATACAGATGTACATGATGATACATCATTTGCCTGTCAGTGTTATGATGTTGGATTATGATTACTGATGCATGGAATGTGGTAGCAGCAGTACTTTAAGGTAGCCAGCCACAATGCTTAAATAGTTTATTTCTGCTTCAGAGAGCTGAAGTTTGTATATATCACGCTGTCTGTCTTCTGGTTGTTGACTCTTTTGAATGACGAATACACACTACCGCCGCCTAATGGTAAGGAGAGTTATTGCCACTCACGCATGCTCAGTGCCGTACGTGCTAGTTGGCCGTCGGCTGAAGTCTTTGCGGTGTGTTCCAGTGCGACTTTTTTGGCCAAGACGCAGGAGACGTAAGTGTGTTCTTTGGTGTCAGTTTGGTGTGTCACTGTCAGGACCTTTAGACCAGGGGTTTTCAAAGTGTGGGAAGGTGAGCCTCCCCTCAGAGAACATAAGAACAGCCGCTACCCCCCTCCCAATTATTATTGCTATTATTATTATTATTATTATTGTTGTTGCTATAATGCAGGGGTATCATTATCCAGTGGAATGCCCTTACCTACTGGCCTATTAAATCAAAGTGGTTACTTTTTTTTGGCTGGGCAGCAATGTGCGGGGATCTCCGGGGCTCCACTAGCACCCGCAGTCCCCCCGCCCCCCCAAACGTGGCGCCACAGTTTTGCCGCTGCGAGTAAAAAGCTATATAACACAGGAAAAGGAGTACCCAACAAGCAGTGTTGTGCTAGTTACTGAAAACCAGTAACTAGTTACCATTACTAGTTACTTCATTTCAAAAGTAACTCAGTTACTTTACTGATTACTTACACCAAAAAGTAATGCGTTACTGTGAAAAGTAACGTTTTAGTTACTTAACAAAGGGCTCCCATTATATTAATGCCCTTATTGCCTTCATTTCAGTACTGTTATTGCATTGGAGAATAATACAATCTGTTGATCAACTTGACATGCATTATATGCAATCTGGATTGCATCGATATTAGCTGGCTTTACATTTTTGTATATTCTTTCTCCAGGTAGTTGGAAAAAGTTTTCCGTCCCATATGCCGTGTGCCGCCCGGACATGCTATCATGCTAACTAGCTCCCTGAAAGCGGGTGACTCCACTGTAGCAACAGCCTGCATGTGTTCCACAACATACCGTGCAATGGCTTTATCGACTTTTCCCTGGCTAGCAGTCCCTTGGTTAAAATCCAGCCGCTGTTGCTTAGGTGCAGGTGGAGTGGCGTCGGCTGAGTCTCTGTGGTCTTAGCTACTAGCTTCGTCCCAGCATGTTGTTTTTGCAGATGTCTTAAGAGATTTGAATGACTGGTTTGGGCAGTAGATAGGCTCTTTGACCCGCCAGGACACAACTTACATGTAACTAGAACGTTCTTTTCTTTGTGCTCGATAAAAGAGAAATAGTGAGAATATCTCCAGGTGGAGAAACTAGACTTGAGCTCCGCCGCCGCCATGATAGTCTTGTTAGTAAACAACACAAACACGCCCACAGCCCGTCTCCGCATGTGACACAGGAAGTATTTAAGTACATTTACTCAAGTACTGTACTTAAGTACAGTTCTCATCTCTGTTCACCTGGCTGTTGACTATATGAAAAAACTAACGGAGTAACGGAGTAACGCACCATGTAGTAACGGTAACTGAGTTACTGGATTTAAAAAGTAATGCGTTAGAGTACTAGTTACTGCCAAAGATAACGGCGTTACTTTGTAACGCGTTAGTCCCAACACTGCCAACAAGGCATAATAAGGGGCCTTTTAATAAAGTCTTGACAACTGAAGCTGGATTACTAGGAAACTCGGTAGCTACCTGTGCTGGGATGACTCCGATCTTTGCTAGCGTCCCGTGTTTTGATGTGGTGCTTGTTGGTCAGATGGATTTGGAGATCTGCTGGTCCTCCTCCGCAGCCCACATGTTCCCGACATAGCTTACACACCCCGGTGCTCCTATCCAGAGGCCGTCCCGTCGGGTCCGGCTCAAACCCGAAGAAGAACCACGGGCTGTTCGGTAAGGTGTTCGAGTTACTCAGCAGTTTCTCTGTCCCAGGCAGGAAATCGTATAGCTTATCTAAGCACGGGGCGGGGAGGGAGATGAGGGAGGTGCCACACGTTGAATCACTGGCAGCGTCTGGGTTTGACATCGTCGTCACGTCACTGATGAGCAGCATCGGGCTCTGTGATTGGCTGTTGTCGGACCAAAGGGAGGAGCTGCTGGGTTCTGGCAGGGTGACCAATTGGATGTCTTGCAGAAGGCGCAGGATTGTTTCTTTGTCACCAACATCGCATTTCCCGTTGTCACCTAGATCCACCGAAACAAAAACACAAGCAGAAGACGTTGGCCAATTTTAGCAGGCTACATGTTCAGTTTTAAAGCAACTAAAGTAAATAGGGGGGCCTGTGTTTAACAAAAGCAAAACTTTATCAAAACTGGTTGGTCGGCAATTGTTCCATTCCAATATAGGTAGTTTTAATCACGATACAGAACGTTTTCTGTTTATTAATTATATAAATAGTCTATATGTATTTACCAAATGGTAAACAACATTTTTAAATACTGTGTGATTGAAATACCTTTAAAAGTAGCATTCTTGTCTTTTCTTTCAACTGATTTCTTTTAAATAAAGGAGACTTGGATTTTACTGCGGGTGCTAAAAAGGATATTTTGATAAAGTGTTTGTGTTGTTAAATGTGCCCTCTTACTTAGAGCATTATCTCATATTTGCTCGTTGTGGATGCAAGAATGAAGATTATACAGTAATTGATATATACAACTGGTCACTTTTGGGGTGTAGTATTTATTAACACGTAAGGAATTATAATTACAGTTCAATTTGGGTCTGTTGTCAGTTGAAAATACTGTTGACTGTGGAACTCACCCGTCCCCAGGCCCAGCAGGGCGGCATAGTCCTTTCCGATCGAGACCTTGAGCTCTGCTCCCTCCATGATGGGCTGGGAAACCCTGTAGTAGATGTGGCGGTAGAACTGGAAGATAACCAGGTTGCGTTCCTCCTCGTTGCTGGTATACGTTACATACCTGAAATAAAGAGCAAACATTAAGAGAGGGAGACAATCTCTGTCAGACAAAGACTCTGATTTAAAAGAGCATAGATGCACAAAATATTAAGGTTTTTGCCATTTTGACAAAAAAAGCAATTTTGCTAGAGTTGTTTACATAGCTAACACAAATGTATACTTGGTTAATAAAATACTTGTGTTTACATTCAAAATAAGATTATTCTCCGACTGTGGCTGACTTGTTTGACCGTGAGAATGCAGTCTCAGTCTTTCATAAGATAAGGTTTCCTTTATTGATCCCAATTTGGGAAATGTTTTTCGTCACAGCAGCACGTAAACAAGGCATTGCACATGATGTGAAAATTAAAAAGGGGAAAGAAATAAATAAAAATAAGCAGTACCTTTTACATCCTTGTGCCCCTTGATTAGTTATATTATGTTTGTATGCAGCATGTGTGCAAAAAGGTTTTAGCTTTCGACCTGAATTGAATTTCTCGGTTTTAATTTGTGATGTGTGCCATGTTGTGAAAGCACTCAAAGCTACTGGTGTATTAAAAAGTGCTATACAAATAAAGCTTTATTATTATTATTAACTATAAACATCTCAAAATTAAAACTAAAATAAAGAGTAAAATATATACATATTGACAAAGAAAGATGTCTGTACAATATACATTTAAGGGTGCCAAGGTTAGGGATTCCTTCAACCACATTCTTGAATTTGTATATAGGCCTATCAACAAATCTGTTCCAACCAACAATTCTTTTCAGTGTGTTTCTCCTTCAAACTAAAATGTGGGCTTTCTTTGGGGCATGCATCTCTAGTTGGTTTGAATATGACGCACTTAGCCGACTGTAAACAAGAATCTGTATGGACCTATTAAGATTTAAAAAATGTCCAAAAACCGAAATAATATCAGCGTATATAACTTGTGTTAGATAGTGTGAATGTGCATGTTGTAAACGTAGACGTTGTCTCAGTTATTATTAAACAACAATACACAAAAGAGACAGGAAACAATTTACAAGAGATAAACATTACTGGATGCTGCTCACCTCATCCAATTAGACTTGCTTTCATCAGATGCATCGATGTAGACAAAAGAGGCATCATCTCGGATCTGGAAAAGGGAGCAAACTATTTCAATAAAAACATTCCTGCTGGTCATCAAGTCACAAATTCCATATAAGTGCATTATAAATGGGATTGCATCTCACAAAGCGTTTACTCACAGCCCAGGCGTATTTGAGGTTGGTCGGCATTTGTCCTTTGCCCACTTCTCCTACGAAGGGCCCAAACATGACTCCCTTCTGCAGGTGACACTTGGCGTACACTTTGATCTCTTTCATCTGGTCTTCACAGGCAGAACCAGGAGCAGGAGCAGGACCAGGCATTCCAGACGCGACGTTTTCGCACATGCACAGGCAGGAGGGCAGGGACAGCGCTGCCCGGGAGGGGCCGCCATCGAGCCACGGCTCCCCAGGAGGCAACACGGCGTCCGGAATGTAGTTGGAGTGTGAAGCACTGTGGAGGAGCGGGAAATCCTCCAAGAAATCTTCATTGTTTATTTCCAAACCTGAAGAAGCAAACGGTAGAGAAATAGTTACGGTAATGTTATTAAAAAACGGGGAGGACTACATTTTCATGGAGCTGTTTTGTATTGGCACAACATTTATGGAATAAGGTCACAATAGGCAATAATAGTAAATAGAGAGGATGTTACAGCATATGAATGTGATGCTACTTTACTACATTATAGTAGGTACACAATATGTTGGATATTTATTGTAAAGACAGAAGCTTTGGGTTTGTTTAGATCCTTTTATTTCATTCCCCCACCAAAGAAAAAAAACGTTATTAGAGCGTCTTGTATCCAGCATCACCGTTAATCATTGGGACATCTATCTGAACGTTTCACACAGACTGTATTTATTAAAATATTGAATACTTGGCGGCCGTGGTGCAGATTTTGACTGATCTTCTATTAAAGGCGCCCCCTTATCTAGTGGCAGTCCTGCCGGGCAGTTTGAATCGATCTTCGGCAATATCTTCCTCAGTGGCTTAGGGTCCCCGGGGGGTGGCGCCTGGAGAATTTGGATTGTGATTTCAGTCCTGTTATAAGAAAAAATATATATGTTATTTCAGTAGCTGTTCTTGAGTATATGTAGATTACATAATCAACAGGTGAAGGACCGTATCTTACCTTCGCACAGTAGTTTGTGGAATAACAGGAATAATTACTGCCGCCTCCATTTCTGCATCACACAGTACTTGAAACGGTGTGGTGCTGATGCAGTGATTGGTGTAGACGGTTGCCGTGCATGCTTCTTTGGACATGCGGGACAACATTGCGCCAAGAGAATTGACTCCTAGGGGGAGGTGGCTGTACCAAATCTGATCTGTAGGTTCTTTCTTAAGTTGCAAGTAAAGGTCGACAGCTTTGGGCGGAAACTTGCTGATGTACTTTAAAAGAGAAGTCACGGGACAAAATGCATTGCCTGGCTTCTCAAACATAGAACTTGTTTCCTTCTCGTTATGAGTTTTTGCTTCGTCTGGTAGGGATAAAGTTAGGTATCGGAGTCCTTTCCCGTCTTGCCTGAGTACAAATGAATCTTTTCTCAGCTTCCTGTTGGCTTGCTTCCCTCTGCGGCCGAAATGTACCTGAATATCAAACCAGACTTTGTTCAGGAGTCCCTTTGGAGTGCTGGTGTCCATTGTTTTTGAGCGTCTGAGGATGAGGATGTCATCAGGAGACAGCGTCGGGTGGGGTGAGGACATGTCTAAACCAGACTTCCTTATTTTCCTCAGCACGCCCAGGAACACCTTGTTTGCTGAGGTGAACTCCACATCTCTCATTATGTTCATAGGGCGATTCAGAGGAGGAATTTTGAAGACGCGGTTAAGTCCGGCTCTCAGGGCGAGGTAACTACAAATCCCATACAGCTCTCCTTTGCTGTTTCGTAATGATCCGTAATATCTCCTCAGCAGAGTGTTCAGCTCGGTTTTATGCACTGTGGCCAGGTCCACCTGCAGCCCCTGGGACTCCAACCAGCAAGTGAAGGATCTCACAGCCCATCGTGTCTGCTTCTGTGCAAGCTTACTTATTTCACCCATGCTCTCTTCAAGTTCATCCAGTTCCAAGTCTAACAGCATAACTTGTCTTGAAATCTCAGCAGGATTTAGCACACACTCTTCCTCTTCTTCATCTTCCTCTGACTCATACTCTTCTTTCACAATGATCTTCTCTTTGGTTTCCACTTGACACAAATCCATTTTTTCACAGGAATCCTTCAGGTCTGCATTCATAGTGTTAGCTGTTAGCTCCATTAGCTATAAATGTTTATATTTTATGTAAAACGAGGCGTTGTTAGGGTTTGACAGTGTTAGCAACGCGCGGAGTGATACAGTTGAAGTAGTCCGTTTCCAGTGCAATACGCCGATTATCGCACAGTCATTATCAGCTTGTTTTGAAGAGACGGGATAAACAGAACGATAAAAGATGGCGGCTCTGAGTGGCCAGTCACTGCACCAACTCCAGTGCTGTTGTTTATTGCAGGATATCAGAACAGCGGGAGAATAGCAACATATCGACCAATCCATAAATTATATTTTTAATAACAACATTTCCCCAAATGTTACCTTAGGCTCTTTAGCGTACAACGGATTTAGTTAATGTAGGTGATGCCATAGCAACAAACAACAACGGCTTAAAACGGACTGCCGTAAACAGACTTTTAGCAGTGGGGTCGTGGTCCCTTTGCGCATGCGTACAAGTATGTATGGAAGGTTTACAGATGTTTGTTTATACTCACACTGCTACACGGAAACTATGGTCCCTTAATGTGACCGAATGTGACATGAAACTTACTTTATGTATTAAAGAGCCTGACATTTAGTAATTCCCTTGTTTAAAAAACAGATATATTTACGGTTTTACTTGCAAAAACGTGTGGGTCGGTGTTACTTAATAGACTCTTGAGTGTAAGCGACTGTCTTGATTTTTGTACACTCTTTGATTGTGAACGATACAATCTCACTGCATGATTGGAAATAAAGGTTGCATTCAAAGAAGTAACTCACTAAATACATTGACATTAGTCGGTCTGAATTGTTCCTTTAACTTATAACATTATATGTGCTCCCACGTGGTCTGCATTCATTACAATGCATCTTTAAAACCCACACTAATGCACCACTCCAATTGTGTTTTGTCAGTTTAAAAAGGCATGGATACAATCATCAGTGGTCAATGCAAGAAGAATGAAATGTGATGCACTCTTTGGATACAATGGATTTGCAGTGAAAGCTTTGAAATTGGTATACCTTGAGGCTCAAACAAAAGTCCAGAGGTTGTGGAAGAAGGGGTCTCAAAAAAATCAGCACGATGTCGACGCTTCAGATGACTTCTTAAATTCGTGGTATTTCCACCTTTTACAAGGACTATTTTTCGACAAAGACGACAAATAGCCTCCCCGGAATTCAAAGGTTGTCCCCTTTCATCTGCTTTCAAGCCGAAGTACATCCACACGACTGACTTGCTTCTTGGTTTACAGACGAGATCCATGTTTTGCTGAACCTTCTCTGCTCTCGCTGCAGGCTGAGGCTGTCCGCTGGACTGCTGCTTGTTGCAGCACTGCCACAGGAGTTATGCTGGATAGAAAGGACATTACCCGGAAAATGTATTCAATTATTTTGAGCACAATTTAAAATGTAATTCTAAACGTGTGTCGATGACAATGAGATCATTATGTACACATAAAAAAAAGCGCCGTGCATAAATGTGAAAACAGAAGGAAATTGTGAGATAATCTAGATTTTAAAGTGGATACAATTTCCATCTTCTTATCATATTTTGTGACATGCACAAATGCTAAGCACACTCTACTTTCAGTGGCTTTTAGGAAATAAAATAATAAGAGGACATGCATTGAATTGATTTCTACCTATGGTTTCTACCTGCTCTATTTCTATGCTTCCTACGTCATTTTCTGTAGACCGACGACAACATACTGCGACATGTCAGGGTTGCCAGGTTCTGTTGTCAATAGACCTCACAAACTCCAAACTCAGACACATTGTATGATGGCAATTAATGACTGGACATACTATCTCAGAATAATATGTATTATATTGGATTATTGATAGTAGTTGCAACTGATTAATTACATAATCCCTCGATCTTAATATATAACAATATGTCACAATGTCTTCGTAAAATAAAGTAATTTAAATATTATCCATTGAAATGTAATAATTGAGGTAGGGTTTGTTGTAGTAAGAGTAAATGCACAAGTATAGTTCAAGTGCCTCAGATTACATTACATTAAAAACTAAATATACTTAATTATGTTACTTTCCACCACTGATGACAGTACGTGAAATCTCGAAATCTGGCAACACATGGGCACGTGTTCCTGATGCTGCCATCTACAGTTTGGCGTTAATCATACCGGATGAGTTCATGGAGGTATGAAAAGTCTGATTTCTGTCTTCCAGTTATACAAACATCTGGAAAGCCGAGGTTCTTTACAAGGGCCGGCTTGGTGTCTACTGCAAATCAGGTAACCACTAACCCCCCTTTTTTTGTTTGTATTTTCAGGGCAAAAGTCGCTCTTTGATATGACCACACATTATGCTTATGCTTCAATTTCGAAGCTCACTGGACTTTATCCTAAGTCATAGCTTTATCTCAACGTAACGATAGTTTATTGCGGTAAATTAAGCTTTTAGTGGCCGAAAATGTGTTATTTTCTCGTTCCGACAGTTAGCCTAGCCAGTGCTAACAGCATTGTGGTCCTGCGGACCTGCCGTAGCTGTCTTCTTCGTGGTGGGGTAGGGGTTGCCATGGCGACCTCACTCACAATTTATCGGTGGTAGAAACTGCATTTTAAACCACAGACACAGCATTGAGCGTGAGCACACATAAGAAAGAAATGGCTTCTTGCCTGGTTCCCGACTTCCCGGCCGTCATGGTGGCTCTGGAGCATTTAAAGGAGCTGGACAAACAGCTAAAAGAGGAGAGAGTACCTTTCTTACCTGAAGCCAGCATCAACCTGAGGGAGATAACGGCGGCGATCACTGAACTGGAGGCTGACCGTCATGCCTCTCATGAACATCTAGAGGTGGAAACCATAGAAAACAGCAAGCTAAGACAACAAATTAACAAGATAAGAGAACGTATGAGACAGGACATCGTGGCTGGTGTAGCAGCAGCCCGGGCATCTAACGCTGAGGAGATTGAGAAGCTGCACAAAGACCTCAAGTCAGTTTGCCAGCTGCAGGAAGTCACTGTGAAGAGGGATGAAGTCCTCTTGAGCCAGAACAAAGCACTGCACCCAGAGCTAGAGCAAGTGAAGGCTTGGCACGAAGAGATCATAGCGGCTCAGAATGATCAAATCACCGTAAAGTACGGCCTGCAGATGCAGCTGGATCAAACACGTGATTGGATAGAGGATCTGAAGTCCTGCATCGCTGCTGTCGAACAGGATACAATAACACTGCAGCAGAAGACTGTGCTGGAGAGGGAGTCCTTCTCTGTGAGAAAAGACAAGTTGTCCGAAGAGGTGGACCAAGTTGATGAGAAAATTAAACAGCAGAAGCAGGTGGTCAGGAGGAGCAGAATCGAGTTGGACGGACTTAATGACAGGAAACAAAACACCCACAATCATCTGGGAGAGCTCATGATGGACCTGGCCAAGCTAGAGAGCAATTTACGAAGACTGGAAGCCTCTCGGTGCCAGAACGAGAAACGGCTGCAGGTGGACAGCCAAAAGCATCAAGAGTTGAGGCAACAGCGAGAAACGCTGCAGACGGAGTTGCTTGAGTTAGGGGAAGCCTTTAGCAACACCGTCCAGGGTCTTAAAGAGGAAATATCCACGGTGGAAGGTACAATGGAGAAGGGTAGAGAATCCAGATTGCGCTGTCAAAACTCCCTGTCACAAATCTTTCAGGTATTCAAGTGTCAGCGCGAAGAAGAGAACGAAGTGAGGGCCGAGCATTTCCAAGTGTTGCAGCAGCTGGAGAGATCCAAGCTGCAGCTGGAGGAGCGCATCGCCTCCGTGGTCAGGCACGGCAAGGAGATCAAAGAGATGGACAAGCAGATCCGAGAGCTCCTGGAAACGGACACGATCACAAAGCGCGTGTTTGAGAGGAATCGGGAAGAGCTGAGCGACAACATGGATACTGAGAAGAAGAACATTGAACGTTACGAGGAGGAAAAGAGGATGACGATGAGGCTCACACATGAGACGAAGACCAAGCAGGAGGAACATGTGGCGAAGATGACCTCTGACATCAGCAACACCAGGAGGAGATACAGGGAGCTTCAACAAGAGGAGGCCGCGCTCCACAAGCGTCACCCCAAGAGCACGAATGCGGACTTGCTTATGAGCCACATGACCCAATGTGAGGTGGAGTTCAGACAAGAAGAGACTACATGCCATGAGGAAATAGAGCAGTGCCTCATGGAGGTAGCAACTATCGCCATTAGCCATGAAGACAAGCAGAGGGAACTGGAGGAGGAAGAGGACATGTTGAACGACGTGGCGGCAAAGTGGAATGAAGAGCAACCCAGGCACCAGAGGCTGAGGACACTGACCTCCGAGCTGAGGAGGAAGAGGAGCGAGCTGGAGCTGACAATCCAGTCGCTGAAAGAGGAAGCTGAGTCTCTGCTGCAGCCTAAAGAGGAGATGAAGGCCGAGCTGGAGGCGATGAGAAAAATCTACATGGACGTGCTCGGAACACAGGCCTCAGAGATGAGAGCTGTGGAGATAAGCGTCTACGACAATAGCGTGAAACTGGAGCAGGTCAGCACGGAGAACAGCCGGCTGCACCTCGCCACCCAGCAGATGACGGAGGATGTCACCGGAGCCAGGGAGGACAAAGAGCGATACTGGCAGGAGGTTCAGCAGTTGGAGCGGAACACAAAGACCTTGTTTGAGCGCTTACAGGACGCATGGAGAGTGGATTTACAGACGACCCAGGACTGTCAGAACGGGGACAGTGTTCTGCTGGAGTCCATAAGCGGCGTGTCGAACCACCTGAAGACCAGGAGACTACAGTTGGGCACCATCAGCACACACCTACATTGTGTCATGCTGGACTTCAGCAAGCGGCTGGGGGATACATCCACTGTACAACAGCAGAGCTAGTGTCTCTGAGCACTGTGCATTGAATTCTCAATGTTGTTGTTTAATTGACATTTGAAAGAAGAATAAAGCTCACAGCAAATAAAATGGGTTATAAGGTCTCTTAATTTTAATTTAATTTCAGTCTCATATACACGAGTAGACTTCAGTAAAAGGCATCCATATAGACATATTCAATTTCTAATACAGCATGTAATAAACTTTATATTACCAATTGTTTTTATCATCGATTAAACGGCCCAGATCCTTCTTGAATAATCGTTAAGAATATCAAAAAACGTTGGAATATAGTGAAAGAGGTCGATTGCAGTTTCTTAAAGTCCAAGGTCTTTAAATGTCTTGTTTTTTATCCCGAAACCCAAAGATATTCACTTCAATGTGATGTAAAACAGAGAAAAGAGGAAAGTATCAGTATCGTATGCCATTTTTGCCTCAGATATTAATTGTAATTAATCGTTTTTTATCAAATATCATAATAGTTGGCGTTACTCAACAATGAAACGCTAAGTCGACTAATCGTTGCAGCTCTACTAACTCTCTATATTAACATTTTATATTTGACGTAATAGTGGATGTTCAGACATTTCTTTTGACTTGTCCAACATAGGTGTCAAAACATGATTCATTTCTTCTTTGGGTCATTCTGATGCCAACTTACCAAGAGCTCCCTTTAAACAATGCATGTGACATTTGATTTAGTTCATGGAGCCTTTGCAAAATCTTTTCGATTAGTTTAGTAACACATTATTGTTAGTGTATCTCTGCCTCACCAGCTCCTACTTTTTCACTGGATTTGGTTGAAATTGGTAGTTTACATCCAAAAACTATTTTTGGAAAATGTGTGTATGTAGTAAGTTAAACTGTTGTGGGATGCTTACAGTAATCAAATTAGTTTGAACAAATGACAAATAAAATCAAAAAATAGTTTTCAAATACATCCACTAATTGTAAACTTCTTGAAACCAAATGTTTATTATAATAAAATATATTAATATATTTGCAGTATTTTTTATTAATTCATAATAATGTTTACGGAGCTTGCTCGATGGAAACATTTTTTTCATCACATAATGCTCAAATAGTAAAATGATATAAACACCTTTTTATTACTTCATACATATATACATTTAGTAACAACACTACATGTTTGAAGAATGCAGTATTTCCACAAATTCCCAACAAGTTTTTCTTAGTTTAACTTTACTAAGAAGTGTTAAAAAAAAGAATAAAAGAGTTGAATGTAAACGTTATAACATTCCCTCTGCCTGTTACATCCATCAGCTGCCATGTTGATTTTCAGCTTGTAAATATAATTAAACTCAGCTTTTCTTTCTCTGCAGGCTGTTAACAGTTTGACCCTCGCTCCTACCAGCAGGTGGCAGAAGAGACCAGCTCTCTCTCACCTGTGACCTTCCTCTGCAGCTAAAGGGGTCAAACAACCACCCCCTTCCCTCAAAACAGAAACACTACGTTCCCGTCGCCTGTGTCGCACACTATTATGGACCACACAGAGGCAGAGAAAGAAGGCTGAAACACAAGGCAGCAGCTGTACACGTGGAGCTGGAGGAAATCAGTAAAGAAGGTAAGTCTTTGAAGTCAACTTTGCCTGTAGCTCTACTTTGAGTCATTGATAATGCGCTATAATAAATGTAAGGAATTATTATTATTATTATTACTTCATAAGATATATTTGGGGCTAACAACAGGCTATATATATATCTCTTTATTTTCCTCCTGCTGCTTTAAAGTTAAAGGCCTTTTTGAGTAATGTAATGTTTTGAAATCCTAAATATCCAAGTCTAATGTCTGCTGAAGCATTAATAGAGAAGACACAAATTAGCTACTTTTAGCAAGTATAATGAAGCTAAAATAGAAGTCATAATTCCCTGTGAAACATCACCTTCTAACTGGATTTATTAATCGGATGGAGACGCTGTAGTACATATGCCGGGCCTGTAAGTGGCGCTGTACTTCTGCACAAGACCGCTCGAAAGCACTGGAGACGCTGTAGTACATATGCCGGGCATATAAAAAACACAGTTTGAAAGGGAGTGATTAGTCAAATATGCATAAATAAAAAGAAAGAATGCAGACTAGGTAAGATAAAGATAGGAGAGAGGAGTATATCAATGATGTGTTATTGGTTGTGAGCATATTCGAATGGTTCTTTGTTTCATATGTTGAGAGCTGTATCCATACATCTCTTCATTTGTGCACCAGATTGAGGCCTTTAACTTCAATTAAAAGAAAAAAATTCTTACCGGGGGTGCACCTCACATCCCTATGTGAGGTCATCACAAATAAAGCAGGTTCATGGATAGATAAGTTTGCGCACTCATTATATACACTACACATTTTTCTTGGATTAGTGAACACCATAGTCCCTAATATATTTGTAGAAAGGCAGGAAATGGAATTAAATCGAGAACAATGTTTCATTGCGGAGGACCCCCTGTTTTGTGTCCCCCCCAGTTCTCAAACCTAAGTTACAACCTTGGGCGGGGCTATGGCTCATCGTTATCAGGAAATGATCGTATAGGGCGTACACATGGAGCCGTTTGCCCCCCCCAGAGCGTTCCGGTTGCAGATCTATGCACCTTGGGACCCGTTATGGTGTGCGGGGTCCGTTTTCGCGTTTCCGTTACGGCGTTGTGTGAACGAACGGGCTAAACGAAAGAGACAAGTTGCGGATACAACCGTTTGCGCTATCGTGTAAACAGCACATTAATGCTATAGTGTATATTCCCTAATATTTGAAGTAGAGGAGGCTCCCCCTCTAAAGGTTAGGAGTGTTAAAGTAGCAATTTAATACCACCATCTAGATTACATACATGATGAAGATTTAAGGGTCTGAAATATATATCACGCATATTCTCAAACATGCATATGCACGTGTGTAAGTCTACATTTTAAGAGAATATTGAAATCGAAGGCGTATTTTCGGTGAACTGTTGTTTTTAAGGGGCCCTATTTTGCTTTTTGGGGTTTTCCCTTTCCTGTAGTATGTAATATAGGTTGTTGCACATGTAAGGGGTCTTCCAAGGCTAGAATCCCACTGTTCCCTCCCACACACTCCCACCCCTGCCTGAATGTCATAATGGCATCACGATGCAACGCCTGTGTTTCATTGGCTAGTGCTCCAACACATTGTTCGTGATGTACGTTAAGGGGCGGGACATCTCTTAGCTCTTGACAAATCACTAATCAGAAAAGACTGAGCTCTGGTTTCGGACAGAGGGTGATAAGAGGTGGCAGTATGAGAAGAATAAAGAGCTTTTTGAACTTTCAAGCATGGAAACATGTCACAGTAGAGGCAACAAATATAAATTTGAACCTCAAAATTAGCAGAATATGTCCTAAAAAAAGTGTTCCTTGCAGTAACAAATAAATGGCTTAATGGGATTAGGTTTACTGTACTGTGTTTCAGGTTGTCGTTTTTTACAGTCTTGACCTTCAATGTAAATATGTCATATAAAAAAATGTAGCCATATAGATAACATCATTGTTTTTCAGTGAGCCAGTCCAAACCTTTGGCTCAGATTGAATTATGTCAACTATTTGATGGATTGCAATCACATTTGGTACACATATACTCCTTAGGATGCATCGCTAAAAGTATTGTTTGTTAGGTCGCATTCACACCTAATTTTCAGGTGCGCACCAGACGAGAGATTGTTACATTTTTCAGAAGGTTCGGTAACCTTCACACGGGCAAAACTCAAACGGACTATAAACTTTAAACACAAGTCATGTGTTCAACCATTGGTCAGACATTAAGGGAGTAAAAATGCAAATCCCGAAAATTTCTACCGGAGCCTCCGCCAGTGGGGGTGCTGTGAGGTAGCTTGACGTTTCATAAAGGGTGCTCAAACATTTAGGGTTTCCCATTAATGTACCGGCGCTACAGTTTAATTTTCTACTGCAAATACACAATCGGCTATACTTGTTACAATGAAGGCTCGATAATCAGCTCACGGCATATAGGTGTAAGCAGGTTGTTTACAAGTGGGGGGTGGACCTAACATCCTCTAGGGGGGGCCGGGGGTATGCTCCCCCGAGAAGATTTTTTTTTTTTTTAAATGTTGAAGTTAAAAGCATCAATCTGGTGCACTTTGAGAGCAACATGAAGAGATCTATGGATACCTCTCTCAACACCCATATGAAACAGAACTGTAAACAGATTTCTTTTTCTTTATGGATATTTTACAAATAACTCCCCTTTTAAACTGTATTCTTGTTTTACTGTCATAGTATTTCATAACTGTTTTTCATTTATTCCCTTATTGTTTTATAACTATAATGATCATATGAAGGTGTGCCTCAGAAATAATTGTTTACATAAATCCTGACAAAACCGTTTGAGACCCACTAAGATAACTTAGACTAAAGTTAACTATCTAAACACTCAGAGAGTCCTTTAGCTCACCTGAGTCCCTCAGTCTGACAGGAGAGGACTCTCCTTCACCTTGTTGTGGAAACAGAGCATCCGTTAGTGCAGCTAGCTAAACAGATGCTAACAACACGGTCCCTGGCACCGGTGAGCTCTCTCTCTCGCTCGCTTAATCACACTAAATGTGCGCCTGCCACACACACACAGAGCCGAGCTTGAATGAAACACAGAGACCCAGAAGTACTTCTGTGGCATATATTTTTCGAATCAAACATTTTTCAAATTATGAATTTCACACGGAAAAATAAAAAAAGACACATACAGTTCTTGGCGGTGCTTGGGGGGTGCTATGGATATCCTAGGGGGAGTTTCAGCACCCCCTAGCGCCGCCTATGGCGGACTGGCCATTGGGAATACCGGGAGTTTTCCCGGTGGGCCGGTACCGAAGTGGGCCGGTCGGACAATTCACTAGCAACCCCGCCCCAGTTGACATTTGACTAGCGGTACCGACTACCGAGTTGGGCCGGTCGAGTTTCCCGGGCTGATTTTTAGACCCAGTCCGCCCCTGTGTTTAGTTGACGGAGCATTTTTACTGTTACAACACTGTTCAACACTTCATTCTGCTTCACTCTTTAACTAAACAACCTCTTTAACTAAACAAAATCTTTTTTGAAGACATCCGCGTTCTTGTAATGCGTAAATACTACACTTGGTGCAGACTGCGTTCACACCAGCGATGAACCGCTCCTGAGTTCACTAGCAAGCTCTCCGAGACCACCTCTTTTAGCGGACCAGAGTCCGGTTGTTTCATGGGAGCCTACCTGCAGACCTCCACTCTCAGGACAGTTCCAGTGCAGACCTCCACTCTCAGGACACCTCCACTGTCAGTACAGGAAGTGACGATTCTGACGCGTTTTTTTCCCGCCCACCGAAGGACTCGTTTGATGGAAGTTTTCAAATCACAATGGAGACTCATCACGGAGGTGATGAGTCCGCCCACCGTGCACTTTGGGTCGGCCTTGGTCAAGCCCTTTTGACCCCCCCAGCCTGGTTCTCGTAAAAGTTTTTCGCTCAAATGACACCATGGAGGAATGTAACGGGAGTTGACAGGGGACTCTGCCCGCCTCACGAGTGCCTATTTTCGGACACTTTTTTTCACATTTCCCCGGTTTTGTTATTTTTTTGGCTATTTCACCCGGTTTCTACCGGGAACATTGCCCGGTCTCGGGTGTCCCCCCACGGCCTGTGTCCAGCCCCCCCCCCCCCACACTCATCCATATATTAACGGATTTTGACAATTTTTGTTGCATTTTTCTCCTCTCTCACTGATCGAATGGCAAACGTGACCGACTGTCGGAGGGCCTCCGCGCCGGCCGATATGAAGTGTGACCAAGACGCACCGTCCAGGGGTCCCACGGGTCCCGCAGCGGGGTGGAGGTTCCCAGCTGGAACCTCCCCACCTCTGCCGCGGTGCACCCGGCAAACACGGTTGTTTCTCGAACCTTCCACTGTTGTCTAGCGGGTGTAACTAAAATACAAGATGTCGTATTTATATATATAAATAAATATATATATCTATAGCCTATAGATATATATATATATATAGATAATAAGTGTCAGTGCTATTTTATGTTGTATTAGCGTGCATTTCCTGTTCGGAAAGTGGTGCTGTACTGAGAGTAAACAATACAAGGTGTCCCTATTTTTATATATATCTATATATACTTTATGTATATAATAAGTGTCAGTACGATTTTATTTTGTATTTGCGTGCATTTCCTGTTCGGAAAATGGCGCTGCGGCTGTACTGATAGTAACTACAATACAAGGTGTCCGTATATATCTATATATATATATATAGATATATACATATGTATATAATAAGTGTCACGATCCGTCACGATCCGATTTTATTTTGTGTTTGCGTGCATTTCCTGTTTGGAAAGTGGCACTGTACTGATAGGTGGTGATTTTATTTTGGAATTCTTAGCGTGCACTTCCTGTACTGACAGTGGAGGTGTCCTGAGAGTGGAGGTCTGCAGACCCCTCTCGGTTGTTTAGTTCACTTCAGAGGTCTCGGACTGTGTTCACACCGACCCAAACGAACCGCACCAACCGGCTAAACCCACCAGGGTTCGATTCAACCGAACTATAAAAGGCTGGTGGTGTGAATGTAGTTTCTTTATTTACACATAAAAAAGAAAAAGATACAATGTATAATTTTCAACTTGAGGGAGAAATGCATTCTGGCCTTCACTTGGTAGGATTTTTCGAAAATAGTTACGCCATCATAATAAAAATTATTTGTATTTATCAAATAATTTTTTTTTGACAAAGTTCAGTATTATATTACAATTCCACTAAGCATCCCATAAACACCCATCTGTTCCACGAGTTGAATAGATCAGTCTAGTCATCATAAGACACACAAACAAGCATGGTATGAGCAAACACCTTTATTAACACTCGGAACATGCATTCATGTGATATAGTGAGAATCTTCGTTACCAGGAAGTATAAAGGAGAAAACAAAACAAGCAGTAGTCATGATAGGCCTTTAGACTGAAAGATGAAGGAAAACATTGCTGGGACCAAGCTTATAAAAGGAGTCCAAATGGAAGATATTGGTTAGTTAGAATGCCTTATTTTGCTTAGAACTTAATTCTCTTTTCAATTTCTGTGTGTGCACAAAAGTAAGTCTCTTTTTTAAATAAGGTAGTATTATTTAATAACACAAACGCACACACATCACTTGTAAATAGTTTCACCTATGGGGAGAACATCACAAACACACATTTGAATAGCTGCCCTTTAATGTGGAAATGTCAATATGCCACTAAAGGATATCGTAACACACACACACACTCACGTATACACGCTCACACACCACTACAGTTAATTATTCTGCCTGGAGCCACGATAGATTGTCTACGCAGGATATGAGTCACGCTGCCCTCACAGCAGCACACACACTATATCAATGAATGCACATTTACCCTGTTTGTAAATCAGGTGCTTTTGAAAAGGTGTTTTATCTTCTGTTGCTTTAAAAAAAAAAAACGTCTATTCTGTAACAATCCTGTGTGTCCGTCTAACGCAGGCGGGTTGTGACTCGTTGTTGATGTTTGGAGACTATGCAGACCTGCATGTTCAGACGTGAGTCACCATCACAGGTCAGCAGAGCTTTTAGATCTCTGTAATGTGCGCTGGTCTGTGAGCTGACACGCTGACGTCCGAGCAACACGTGGAACGCTCCCTGACTCCATTCTATTGGTTTAAGAGATCCGGATAGAGAGGAATATAGGGGCTTTGTTTCTGCTTGACAAACATTATTTTGATCAGCAAGGACACACAAGAGCAATGTGTAATATTAAACAAGAGGAACAGCTGGAGGCTTTACGTAGTTCTTTCAAAATGTGAAAAATGCAAACGATATACACAAAGGGTTATTCCCCATCTTTGTTTTTTGTGTTGATTACCCAATTTAACAAAAAGACAATGAAATGAAAGAGGCCCTGTTGTGTTCTTTGGAGTATTCCTTTCCTGTGTTTTTGTAAATGGTCTTCAAAGGCTAAAATCCCAAAGTTCCCTCTCGACGGAGTTTCTCCTATTGATCCATCCATCCATCTTCTCCCGCTTATCTGTGGTCGGGTCGCGGGGGTAGCAGTTCCAGCAGAGAGCCCCAAACTTTCTTTTCCCTGGCGACATCAACCAGCTCTGACTGGGGGATCCCAAGGCGCTCCCAGGCCAGCGAAGAGATATAATCCCTCCACCTGGTCCTAGGTCTACCCCTTGGTCTCTTCCCAGCTGGACGTGCCTGGAACACCTCCCTAGGGAGGCGCCCAGGTGGCATCCTAACTAGGTGCCCGAACCACCTCAACTGGCTCCTTTCGACGCGAAGGAGGAGCGGCTCAACTCCGAGTCCCTCCCTGATGACCAAACTTCTCACCTTATCCCTAAGGGAGACACCAGCCACCCTGCGGAGGAAACCCATCTCGGCCGCTTGTATCCGCGATCTCGTTCTTTCGGTCATGACCCATCCTTCATGACCATAGGTGAGGGTAGGAACGAAAATGGCCCGGTAGACAGAGAGCTTTGCCTTCTGGCTCAGCTCCCTTTTCGTCACAACGGTGCGGTAAAGCGACTGCAGTACCGCTCCCGCTGCTCCGATTCTCCGGCCCATCTCACGCTCCATTGTTCCCTCACTCGAGAACAAGACCCCGAGATACTTGAACTCCTTCACTTGAGGTAAGGACTCATTCCCTACTTGGAGTGGACAGTCCATCGGTTTCCTGCTGAGAACCATGGCCTCAGATTTGGAGGTGCTGATCCTCATCCCAGCCGCTTCACACTCGGTTGTGAACCGATCCAGTGAGTGCTGAAGGTCGCAGACCGATGAAGCCATCAGAACCACATCATCTGCAAAAAGCAGTGGTGCAATCCTTAGTCCACCGAACTGCAGACCCCCTCCCCCACGACTACGCCTCGAAATCCGATCCATGTATATTACAAACAGGATTGGTGACAAAGCGCAGCCCTGGCGGAGGCCAACCCTCACTGGAAATGGGTCCGACTTACTGCAGAGGACCCGGACACAGCTCTCGCTTTGGGAGTACAGAGATTGGATGGCCCTGAGTAGAGACCCCCTCACCCCATACTCCCGCAGCACCTCCCACAGTAACTCCCTGGGAACTCGGTCATACGCCTTCTCCAAGTCTACAAAACACATGTAGACCGGATAAGCGTACTCCCAGGCCCCCTCCAGGATCCTTGCGAGAGTAAAAAGCTGATCCGTCGTTCCACGACCAGGACGGAATCCGCATTGTTCCTCCTCAATCTGAGGTTCGACAATCGGCCTGACCCTCCTTTCGAGCACCTTGGAGTACACTTTCCCGGGGAGGCCTGAGTAGTGTGATGCCTCTGTAATTGGCACACACCCTCTGATCCCCCTTTTTGAAAAGGGGGAACCACCACCCCGGTCTGCCACTCCTTCGGTACTGTTTCCGACTTCCACGCAACGTTGATGAGACGTGTCAACCATGACAGTCCCTCAACACCCAGAGCCTTCAGCATTTCCGGGCGGATCTCATCCACCCCCGGGGCTTTGCCACGGTGGAGTTGTTTGACGACCTCAGTGACCTCCCCCCGGGAGATTGGTGTTGATCCCCCGCCATACTCCAGCTCTGCCTCTAACATAGAGGGCGGAGTTGTCGGGTTCAGGAGTTCCTTAAAGTGTTCCTTCCAACGCCCTAACACTCCATCAGTTGAGGTCCACAACGTCCCATCCTTACTGTACACAGCTTGGATGGTTCCCTGCTTCCCCCTCCTGAGGTGTCGGACAGTTTTCCAGAACAACTTTGGTGCTGCCTGCCTCCTATTGATTTCAAATTAAATGTTTTAATTAAAAAAACTTAAAACCCTGTTTTAATCAGTAACCCGTTAAGGGGAGCCTTGAACCACAGTTTTGAAATGGCTCAATACATTTTGATCCGAGAACCAAAATAGTATAACTAATAAGTCAAATGCACTATGTAAGGAAATATTTGTATGTATTCATGCAAACTGTGAAGAAGCTTGAAAATGATTTGAGTAAGAAAACTGTGAACTGTTTTCGGGGCCTGTGAACATTTGCTTTTGTGAGGACAGAGGAAGAGGGGGAAGGTGTGGAGTTGACATACAGTCATCTCAGATCCCTGTGATAAGGAAGCTGAGCCACTGGGATTGGGGACTTAAGATGTGAGCTGTTGATACTAATTTGGGCAGCCAATCACTGGTCTGGAAGGGAGGCGCAGATAACTCCTCCTCTGGTCAGCGAAGTATATAGACAGGAACCCCGCTGTGCTCGCCCTCTCTCTTCACGCGTCGCTGGGACTGGAGGTCCGGGGGCCTGTGGGCAGGAGCCAGGAGTAGGCCAAACTCCTGACAGTACACATGATACGATATGGTTGTGTATGGTAATGTATTTGATTGTATTGCATTGTATATTACCATTAAAATGGATTATTGTTAAACGGTTACTTGTATGATCTAGATTCCCTTCCTGTAAGATAATGGCTTGTGTAGGGACGCGAGGAGATTTGGAAATGCGGCCTAATTAACATTTATATCTCCTAACAACTACTGCACATGGAAAAGAACATTACACTCTGATGTAACACAAGTTACTGTAAACTGCGATCAAAGTGACAACACGCAATCCAAGGAAGTCATTGTTACAAACCTCACGCACGCACACACACACACTCATGATTGGTTTAGTCATGCAATCATTGTTGCAATTTGTGTGTTTCCATGTTACTTTATGCTTTTGCTTGTTGTTTGGGCAAAGGTGAGTCGATCTAATATGTGTGTATCCGTAACAACTCTGCACACACTCAAGCTTGTGTGTGTGTGAGACTGTGTGTTTGGATTGTGCTCTCTCCCTCACTAGCACATGACGTGAATTGCTCCATATGGCGTGGTGACGTACTTCCTAGTCTCTCTCTTTCTCTCCCCTGTCCTCCGCGAGGCTTTATAGGCAGCAGTTAGCCGTGAAAGGGCATTCTTTTAAACAAATACACATCTGTTTCCAGTTTCAGAGAAAACCTTTTCAGCTCAGACAGGAAACCTAAACCAGTAAACAAACCTTGTCTGTAAAAAGGGTATTACCGGTGTTTAAAAGGAGGCATTCAAAAGAAACTCTGTTCAGAGTGGACATAGCCGTGGACATGATGGACACTATTGGTAAGAGGCAGCTATTTTTTCTTTTACTGATTATTTGGATGCATCATATCAGCTGTACTGTGTTTCTGACTTATGGTGGTGCTGTTACTTTATTTAATACCCGGGTCTGGCTGGTGTATATGGATAGACATAGACCCATATAATGATTAACAGAAAGATTTATGACCTACATTTGGGAAGAATTGGAAGCTGGTTCTTTTCACAGAGGTTGTTTGGTTCAATCACACACAACTGGATTGATCCTGAACATCAGTGGTTAAACAGGATGTGACCTTCTGTAGTCCAATGGTTGTGGTGTAGAGGAGTTGGCAGTTTGGTTTTCTCAGTTTAAAAAGCCATATTTGTGGCTTGCCATTATAGAAACGTTTCCACTTATGGCTCTCTCGTACATCTGCTTTTAGAAATCAGATTTAGAGTACTTTCCCACAGTTGACAGTAGCTCCATTTTAATTTAAAATAAGTAAAATCTACAATAGAATAGAAATATTAAAATGAACATTAGAAGTAAAATTGGGCAATACAAATATTTTAAATAATAATAAATAATATTTACATAGCGCCTTTCCCAGTGCTCTCTATATATAAATATGTATTTGAACATAAGAAGTATGAAGTAGTACATTATGATTTGTGTATATTACAATATATACAGTGGTGTATTATGAAAAGCAGATGTAATACAGTAATAATCTTTGGCCCTTACTTTATCATCAATATAAGAGTCGCAATTATGTTCATAACATTGAGTCTAAGTTCAGCTGAGGTATTTTTATTGTTGTTTATTTGTCTGCTACATTTTGAAGTGGAACATGTTTGATGCCTTTTGGCAAACGACCAGCCAATTTGACCCACTTAGCTTTGACCTACTTTTGTTCAAAGTCCTTACAAACAAACAGCTGCTGTGTTGAATAGCCATGGAAGCATTAACTACACAAACATGTGTGCGTGTGTGTGCGGCATGGATACTATCAGGGTGTGACCTCTGCAAACTTCCAGTCTGTAAACCTACCATTTCAAATTGAAAGTTGCCTCCTTAAAGTGCTGTTCTCATATGCTGCCTGGTTTACAAACTGTATGGGATCAGTGTTGAAAAGCATTGTTATCAACATTATACAACATAGTATTGATATTCCTTGTAATGTGTTATAAAGGTTTTTGTGCATGTAAATGGTCGGCTTAGGCTAAAATCCCAAAGTTGGCACCAGAGGGCGTTTCTCTAACCTTGAGTTCTAGTGTTAGTACATATGGCTGTCTGTACGGGAGATCCTGTGTCAATGAATAATGTTATTTTAAATGTTACTTTGAGTAACAAGGAAGTTATTTCGGCTTGAGCGCATGAACATAAAGCTACTTGATTGAATGGACTGGAGGTGTTAACATTTTTGACGATCCACCAATGTGTCATTAAAGTTACAAAATGCTGAATGTTTGTCTCCATCCTCACACACCTCACCATCTTGTTCTTCCTCTCAGTGTGTCCGATGGGTGGGGGGGCCACCAGGCTGTACAGCGCCCTGACTCCGCCCCTCAGCAGCTCTCCTCTCCCCCCGCCTGCAGTCACAAACCTGGATCCAGCGTTCTGTCAGGTCAGTGGCTCCTCCTCCTCTGCTCACTGTACAAATGTAAACAAAAAGTGACTCAGTAAATGCTGTCAGCAGTTTTGTAGGCAAGTTATTGACATAGTGACATAATGGGGTACAGATACTGTGACTCCAAAACATTGTACTGCTAAATGATGATTCTTGACATTTAACTTTTTGCTGGCTTACTTTTTACACAATGAAAGCCCCCATACATACTATTTGTTGATAAAGGAAGAGGATCAGGGCCACATGTGAAATATTTCTTTGAGATCTGACCATGAGTTCATCTTTTTGTTTTGTTCTGAGATTAAAGTCAGAATTCTGAAAAAAGTCAGATACAGAGAAAAAAAGTCAAACTCCTGGTAACAATTTCAGATACAGAGAAAGAGGTCAGATACGCAGAAAAAAGTCGGATACAGAGAAAGAGGTCAGATACGCAGAAAAAAGTCGGATACAGAGAAAGAGGTCAGATACGCAGAAACAAGTCGGATACAGAGAAAAAAGTCGGATACAGAGAAAAAAGTCGGACACAGAGAAACAAATCAGTTGCGGAGAAGGAGGTCGGATACGGAGGGAAAAGTCAGATAAGGCAAGTTTATTTAAATAGCACCTTTCAACCCAAGGCAATTCAAAAAGTTTACAAAAAATGAAAAACATTAAGAGCATTAAGAATAAAGAGAATAGAATAAACATAAAACAAGATAAAATAGAATAACATAGGTATACAATACATGAGTAAAAGTTACAGTGCAGTGTAATTTAAAAGCAAAGCCTTCAGCCTGGATTCTAAAGCAGGACTCTGGGAGTTTGTTCCAGATATTTGGAACATAATAACTGGAGATAAGAAGAAGATTGTCAAGAGGTCAGAATCCTGAGAATTGTGACTTTAATCTCAGAACAAAGAAAAATCATCAGATCTCAAGAAGAGAGTCACATGTTGCCCTGATTCTCTTCCATAGTCAATGCATTATTATCTTCCTTTCACAGTGTATTAGTTTAAAAACTAGGGATGTCCCGATCACCTTTTTTTGCTCCCGATCCGATTCCGATCATTTGATTTTGACAATCTGCCGATACCGATTTTTCCCGATCCGATCTTTATGCAATGCATTAAGAGAAAAAAAAGGTAACCGATAACGGCTGGTCATCCAACGCGATGAATTCAGCTATCTTGGCTGTTATTGTGTTGGCCTTTTCACTGTTCTGGGGCAGTTTCTCTTTCCTTTTGAAAGTCTCTGAAAGTGTCGGTTGTTTCAGTGCCGTTACCCGAGTGGCCGCTGTGTACTCGTCGTGTTGTTGTTGGTGTTTGTTTCTCAGGTGGCGTATTAGATTGGTCGTGTTGAACGTAGCTCTGTTCTTTCCACCACGCGGAACCTCTGCCTTGCAAACATTGCATCTGGCTGTTACACTGCCTTCGCTTTCAATTTCATAATACTTCCAAACTGCTGACATTTTCTCTGTCCCGACTCCCGAGTCACCAGCTGAACGTAGCCTCTCGTTAGCTTACTGCTACTATAGACACTGCGCCCACTCTGTTGCCAGATTTTAGAGAAATAAGCAACCAGGTCTGAAAACAAGCCCAAAGAAAGCAACACATACATGATGTTGTGTAATTTTAAACCAAAACTAAGTCCTCAGGATGACTTTAAGACGTGAACATGGTCATTTTTGTTTTGTAACATTAAATGAAAAAAAGAATATTTTATAAAAAAATTAAAAAAAATCCCGATCCCCGATTTTTTTCTCCCGATCCCCGATCTTTTGAAAATCACGTGATCGGATCGGGACATCTCTATTAAAAACTGTCAATCGCATCTGTAAACAATTCTAGAGGAGAGACATTACAGCGTATTAAAAGAGCTGGTTCTATACTTCATGTCAAATATTATGTAGACATACCACGTTTGCCTTGGTCTGTGGAAAGACGATTAGGGAAATAATAATTGAATGAAGTGCACAGCCCGCCCTCCACTTTAAAGTGCAATACACTGTAGTGTGTAGTATATTTTCATATTATAGTGTGTGTGTGTGTGTGTGTGTGTGTGTGTGTGTGTGTGTGTGTGTGTGTGTGTGTGTGTGTGTGTGTGTGTGTGTGTGTGTGTGTGTGTGTGTGTGTGTGTGTGTGTGTGTGTGTGTGTGTGTGTGTGTGTGTGTGTGTGTGTGTGTGTGTGTGTGTGTGTGTGTGTGTGTGTGTGTGTGTGTGTGTGTGTGTGTGTGTGTGTGTGTGTGTGTGTGTGTGTGTGTGTGTGTGTGTGTGTGTCAGACACAGGAGCAGAAGGGGGCCCCTGTGTGTCCCGCAGAGCTGCTCAGACAGTGTGAGGAGGCCCTCAGGGGCCGAGCGCCTCGCTTCCATAGGAAGTTCACTCAGCTGCAGGATGGAGGCGGCGCCCCCAGCAGCTCCATCAGGGTGATGCAGTGGAACATACTGGCCCAAGGTACACTGCTTCAGCCTGAATGATACACACACTGGAGTTTAGGCTCAGATTTATCTACAGACAGAATCCAGCTTCATACAATTCCCACGGTCATGGAATTGATTTGTGTTTACTGAAATTGTTACAGTTATATAAGGGATAATGGCCATGGAGGCGCTCATTAATGAAAAGGGAACACCAGAGGGCAAAGGTGTTCTTTTTTCCTGCTTATTACCGATGACATACTAAATGATTATTTTCTTGATAAAGTAAAACATTTGAGGAGAAATATGAATCAAACTATAAATAGTAACTCCACATTTCTAATAAAGGATTTAATTATGAAAAATAAGAAGTGTACATTTAAATTTAAAAAGATAATGGAGAGAATAATTTTCAATCAAATACAAAAATACTTTGAAGGTAACAAACTTAATACTGTGTATCAACATGCTTATAGACCTGGCCATTCCACATGCACCGCTTTAACACAAATGACAGATGACTGGAAGGGCGAACTAGATAATAGTTAGTGGGTGCAGTACTACTCGATTTTAGTTCTGCTTTTGATGTCATTGACCATTCTTTGTTGTTACACAAGCTGGAACAATATGGTTTTCATTTGGAAACGCTGAAGTGGTTAGAAAGTTACCTGACAAATCAAAGTCAAACTGTTTTTTTTAATGGAAGTCTCTCAAAGATGAAAACAGTCACTTGTGGAGTACCTCAGGGTAGTTGTTTGGGACCACTTTTATTTTCTATTTTAACAAATGACCTACCATTAGTGTTAGAAAAAGCTAAAATTGTAATGTATGCAGATGACTCAACAATATATTATGCAGCATCAACTACAAGAGAGTTGACAAATGTTATGAATAAAGATCTACTACTGATATCAGAGTGAGTCATAAATAATAAGTTGGTACTTAATGCCGGAAAAACAAAATCGTTATTAATAGGATCAAATCATCAGTTAAAAGGTGAACCAAAATTGCAACTACATTTAAACCATATTGAAATTGAACAGGTCAAGGAGACAACATTTCTAGGTATAACCCTGGATCATAAATTATCTTGGTCTAAACAAATTGATAATGTTGTATGTAAAATGGGAAGGGGTGTGTCACTTGTAAAAAGAATTGTAAAATATTTGCCTATGGATGTCAGTAGACAAGTTTTGGATGCTTTGGTTCTGTGGCAGCTTGATTATTGTTTGGTTATATGGTCTAGTGCTGCTGAAAAAGATTTAAACAAACTACAAGTAGCACAAAATAAGGCAGCACGATTAGGGATGTCCCGATCACCTTTTTTTGCTCCTGATCCGATTCCGATCATTTGATTTTGACAATCTGCCGATTCCGATTTTTCCCGATCCGATCTTTATGCAATGCATTAAGAGAAAAAAAAGGTAACAGATAACGGCTGGTCATCCAACGTGATGAATTCAGCTATCTTGGCTGTTATTGTGTTGGCCTTTTTACTGTTCTGGGGCAGTTTCTCTTTCCTTTTAAAAGTCTCTGAAAGTGTTGGTTGTTTCAGTGCCGTTACCTGAGTGGCCGCTGTGTACTCGCCGTGTTGTTGTTGGTGTTTGTTTCTCAGGTGGCGTATTAGATTGGTCGTGTTGAACGTAGCTCTGTTCTTTCCGCCTTGCAAACATTGCATCTGGCTGTTACACTGCCTTCGCTTTCAATTTCATAATACTTCCAAACTCCTGACATTTTCTCTGTCCCGACTCCCGAGTCACCAGCTGAACGTAGCCTCTCGTTAGCTTCCTGCTACTATTAGACACTGCGCCCACTCACACAGCTTTGAGAGAAATAAGCAACCAGGTCTGAAAACAAGCCCAAAGAAAGCAACACATACATGATGTTGTGTAATTTTAAACCAAAACTAAGTCCTCAGGATGACTTTAAGACGTGAACATGGTCATTTTTGTTTTGTAACATTAAATTAAAAAAATATATTTTATAAAAAAAAAAAGAATTTAAATCCCGATCCCCGATTTTTTGAAAATCACGTGATCAGCTCCGATCACGTGATCGGATCGGGACATCTCTAAGCACGATGTGCACTGCAGTGCTCCTACAGAACCAGAGTCACTGAAATGGTTAACTGTCAGACAGAGGTCAACTTATATTTTATTACATTTTGTCAGAAATATTACAGTGACTCACTCACCAGATATATTATCACAAAGGTTTATAGCGTAATATGCACAACATAACTATCAAACACGACATACAATAGAAGGAAGGTTTTATTACCCACATCTAAATCAAATATGGGACAGAAAACAGTCATGTACAGAGCCATGATCAGCTGGAACTCTTTACCGGTTCACATCATTCAGGAAAATTCTCAAGTACATTTCAAAAGGTTGCTAAACAATTATTTAAGTATTACAAAGTAAATTTGAACTGTGCCTGTGGCTATGTATGCATATATTATTATGTACACTTATTTGTATTTACTTTTGTTTGGCCTTAGGATGGCGATAACTGGATGACCATTTTAGTTTCACTTAATTTCACTGTAAATAGCATGAAATTATGAGCTGTTTTGTTTTAATTTTGTTGTATGTATGTTTATGTATGTTTTGAGTGTGTGAGGACCCCAGGAAGAATAGCCAATGCTAGTGCTAATGGGGATCATAATAAAGACAATAAGACAATAAATAAAACAACAACTTGATTCAAAATATAGTTGTTTAAAATGAGCCGTTGCACTGCGTACCAACAGCTAGAACTACTGCGACAACAACTTAAAATGAAGGCAGCACTGTTCGAGGTTTTCTGTAATTGTCCAAGTCTGTTACATTTTCTTACCATTAACCAGTCCTTAAACACTGCTAGAGCCCAAACCATTTCCCTGTCTACTTCCTGTTTGTCTTCTTCTGCTGATTTCCCTGACGTCCAGCGCTCTATATTTTAACCTCTTTCCTTTTCTTTTTTTTCTTTACTGGGGACAGTTTAGCCATCAGTAATTGAACGTTTAGTGCTCTCCGCAAATATCAAAATTAATATTCAAAAAGTAATCATGGATAAAAAAACTTGTTGCAGGATTAAAAACTCTGAACTGGGGTTAGAGCTGCACAATTCATGTTATTCCTATCAAAATCGCTATATGGACTCACAGTAATATTCAAATAGCAGGAGGCACAATACTGAGACCTACCAATTATATTCTACAGACATAACAAAACATCCTTTTATGGTAGAAATCCTTTGAAGACGACACATTGTGCTCATTTGCAGGTTCATATCTGTATTCTGTTCCTCGTCTGTGACATGTCTCCATGCTTTCATGTTCAAAAAACTCTTTATTGCGCTCATGCTCTCTGTCTGAAACCAGAGCCCAGTCTGCTCTGATTGGTTAGCTGGTCGGCTCTGTTGTGAATGGCCACTATTTGTAGCACTTTATTATAATTATTATATCAAATGTTTGTCCAAGAGATGCTCATTTGCAACGACTTTAAGAAAAGTCAGTAACTTTTCCTGCCTGAGAGAGGGGAGTTTTCCTCGACGCGTCCCGCTGTATTTCCGGAGCCTCATTCAGCAGAGTGTGACTACAGGCGGCGTATTCTCCGGTGTGTAGGCATTTGGCCCCTTTCTGGCTAACTGTTGTTCAGCTCCTCCAGGTTATCTCCACCCTAATACTCTTCCCTCCCCCCGTCTGGCAGCTCTTGGCGAGGGGCTTGACAGCTTTGTCCAGTGTCCCCCGGAGGCCCTCAGCTGGTCCCGCAGGAAGTACCTCATCTTAGAGGAGATCCTCACCTACCGCCCTCACATCCTGTGTCTGCAGGAAGTGGACCACTACTACGACACCCTCCAGCCGGTCTTCGCAGGCCTGGGCTACAGCAGCAACTTCTGCCCCAAGCCCTGGTCCCCCTGCCTGGATGTGGAGGGCAACAACGGCCCTGACGGCTGCGCGCTGTTCTACGACGAGTCGCGTTTTGAGTTCCTGGACAGCGTCAACCTCCAGCTCTCCACCATGAGGATTCCAACCAATCAGGTGGGTGGAATTTAAAGCCACACTTGGAAACATAAAAAGCGAAAATACACCATTTGTACCCAGCTCTTTGTGTTGTTAGTTTGTTTGTTTTGCAAGTGGGGATGCAATATTTATTGTTTTTTATCTCTTTCAATGTTTTTCTTTAATTTAAATATATTTTATTCTTTAAATGTTTTTTTATGTAGTTTTTGGGGAGGAGAGATTCCTTTGTTTAATATAGAATATTCAAACCCCCGCACACTCAATACAATTATTTATTAAAAAAAGGAAATTTAAAAAGCTTCTCGTCAGTGCGGCTGGTTTTACTTCCAGTCCTTTGAGATTTCTGTATGTATATTTATTCCTTACACTTTATTTGTATATACTGCAGCATCTTTTTGTCTCAAATGTTATGGTTTAGTATGGAATAAAGAAAAGTGCATGTCAAACAAATGTCCTAAAAGGCATAGTAAAGTAGGCACTAAATAAAAGGTTTATATAATGAACTTACAAAAAGTAATATAATTGAAATTCATCAAAAAGAATTGAATACTATGTTTCAATAAATGTCATAGAAGAGTTTTGTTTCATCTTCTGCAATGTATTTACTTTACTAATCTATAAATGTAATCTTTCATCTTTAAATGTAATTTAATACATTGTGAAGTTAACATATAAACATGTAACATGTAACATGTGACATCAACATCTCATAGTGTAAATTTCCAATAAAAAAAGTGATATTATTGCTCATTATTAATGTCATTAAAATGTCCTAAAAGAGTTAGTATGCCATCATAGGAAATACAAAATTCATAACAAGTATTTTAGTTTAAACTGTATGTGCAATTTCTCTCATTCTGCCTGTGCTTCAGCACCTCCTTTCACCCTCTGTCTGAAACCAGAGCCCAGTCTGCTCTGATTGGTTAGCTGGCCGGCTCTGTTGTGATTGGTGACTCGGTCAGAGATGTCCCGCCCCTTTAGCCTATCACCTACAATGCGTTGGAGCACTAGCAAATAAGAGAGTGAGTGTTACATAGTGATGTCACTATGTTACAGAAATAAAAAAGGGACTACAAATGAGGCGTTTCAGGCAGGAGGGGGGGGGGTGTGTGGGAGAGAAACTATGGGATTAGTTTTGTATCATAAAGATAAAGCAACACTTTCTCAGAATAAAGCAAAACTAAAAGTTTAAAAGAAAAAAAACTGAGTCAAGCAAAATAAAATAAATTTCAAAAATAAAACTAAGTCTTTTTTCTTTGTTTTAACATATCTTTTTGTTTGCCGTTCTTGTTTCTTCTTTCTCAATGATCAGACTTTTGCTCTCGCTGCAGCTCTTCTCATTTGCGCTCCCTCATTTTTTGTTTTAGATTTTGACACAAACGTCCCAGGTGGGCGGGACTTTCAGGGGTGCGTCTCCATTGGCTACTCAGTTTTAGAGTGACAGTCCACTACTCCGCAGATGTACCTGTTGATGTACCTGTACCACGAGAAAGTTTCTCATGTTCACCAGCGCACAGAAACCTTTCTAACACACTACAGGAAAGGGAAACTTTGTTTATTTATGCTGCAGTTACTTGTTGTTTTGGTTTGGGTTGGCTGGTTTATTTATTTATGATATGGTTGTATTTATTATATTTTATGTTTATCTTAGAAATAAAAATAACTCTGCCCTCTCTTACCGCAGGTCGCCGTGGTGACGATGTTGCGCTGCCGTAGCTCGGGGAGATGTGTGTGCGTGGCGGTGACCCACCTGAAGGCTCGCTCCGGCTGGGAGTGGCTCCGCAGCGCGCAGGGCTCCGACCTGCTGAGACACCTCCAGACTCTGGTCCAGAAACACGGCCACGACTCTGCAGGCGCCCAGACTCTGGACATTCCTCTGCTCATATGTGGAGATTTCAACGCCATCCCGACTGAGGAGGTGTACCGACGTTTCGCCGCATCGCCTCTTGGTTTGGACTCCGCCTACAAGAGGCTCAGTGAGGACGGTTCCACTGAGCCGGAGTACACAACGTGGAAGATCCGTCCTACGGGTGAGTGCTGCGCAACCCTGGACTACATCTGGTACAGTCGGGACACACTGAGGGTGGACGCAGTTTTGGACATGCCCACAGAGGAACAGATTGGGCCCAACAGGCTTCCGTCCTTTAGCTATCCGTCCGACCATCTCTCTCTGGTTTGTGACTTCAGCTTTAAGGAGAAGGAGTGAGGTGAAGCAGAAGATGAAGGGACGACACTGAGAAGAGAAACTGTGGCTCCTGGTTGGCTTCTCTCCACAAGAAAGCTTCAGGATGTGACGCCACGTGGGAGCGATGGTGGAGACGGACACGGAGAACTAGAGGGGAGGTTGGGAATTGCAACTGGAATTGAAAAGTATGATCACTTTACACGCAGAAGTTGCGGAGATATACACTGCAAAAAAATGCAGATGCAAATCTACCTCCCCAAAGTGTAACACTATGCGATATCTACACCAGGTTACTGATCTGGACCTTCATCAGTACTGAAACACAAATACAAAAATGTACCAGTATTGACGATACCGGTGATATTTAAATAGTATTGGATGGTGATTGTTCTTGCATTTATATTGTGCCTTTTATAGTCCTCCTACCACTCAATGCGCTTTAACACTACCCATTCACACGCTAATGGCAGATCTAGCCACACACCGATGGCTATATCTTGGGGGGATTTGGGGCCCAAGGACACTTCCACATGTGGATTTAAGCCCCGGCCACACAAGGACGAAAATGGTCGTTTGCGTTACTGTTTAGTGTCATATAGACCGCTCGGCCACACGAGGATGACCGAATACGGCACTAAACGACTGAGGAAACGATAACGGGTCCCAAGGTGGATAGAACGGCATACGCAACGCTCTGGGGGGTCCAACGGCGTGTGTGTACGCCCTATACGATCATTTTCTGATAATGATGAGGCAATAGCCCCGCCTCTCCCCACCTCTGCTGCTCACCCCCGCGTCAAAGTAAACTGCACACTGAATTCAGATTATTTATCTTTCTCTCGATATGGACATAAACGCGAGTGAAGTCTAATCCAACAGGACGGAGACACCTCTCAAACTCCCTACTACTACAAACTACTGTCGGCCGGGTCACTCATTACTGGATCAGCTGCTGCATGAGACAGACACTGGCGCTGTCCGAAGAGAGGGAGGAAAAAGAGAGGCTCCGTGTATTTTATTATTATAATATATAGAGTCGTTATTCATTTGTTTTAAAGCTCAATAAATAACAAAGAAGACCTTTGACCGGCACTTTTATAATTTTGTCCGGAAGATTTAAACGTTAATACACGCTGACTGGCGAAAAACTCTGCCCGGTTCCCTCGGCCCCCACCGCGGAGAATAAACAGAAGGGCAACCATGACAACCATGCTTCTTCGCTGCTTTTGTGGAGGAAGTTACAGCGCCACGTGCAGGCTCGGCATATGTACTGCAGCTTCTCCAGCGGTTGGAGCTAAACGGAGCGGTCTCGTGTGGACAGACACTATCCGGTGAATATTGCGTGTGGACGGAAGCTTTTTTACGATTGCGTTTGCGTTAATCCTATGCGTTTAGCCGTTTTCGTCCTCGTGTGGCCGGGGCATTAAAGAGCCGGGTATTGAAACTGTCACACACAAAGGACTGTAACTTCATTACCAAAAAAGAGAAAATACAATAAAATGTAAAGAGGAATTTGCTTGTTTTATTTTTATAATATATAAGATATTTTGCCCACGATAATTGTGTAGTGAAAATCTCATATCGTGTCATTCCTAACACAACACTAAAAACTAGTAAATGTTGTGTTTCACACTTGCCATTGTACTACAGAGTGAGGATGATGTTTCTTTGCAGAATAGTGTTATGTTGATTACTCGTCTCCCCAATCTGCCTCTCTCTGGTTGGCTTGCCTATCACGTGGTAGGTTGGTAATGAAAGGGATGTTCACCCCAATCATTCAGTGATTCTTAAAGCAGATTGTTCAGGTTTTATTTCTCCACGTTTTGAGTTTCTAATAATTTTCAACTCGTATAGTATGACAGAAATAACGTAGTATAGTATGTCAAAATATGCCAAAGAACGACAGTATGTCGAAAATATCAGAAAAAACGACAAAATATAGTATGTCGAAATTATGCAAAATAAAATACATATAGTATGTCAAAAATATGTTAAAGTGTAGTATAGTATGTCAACATTTTCTAAAAAAAAAAACATTGTTTAGAAAATATCAGAAAAAACGACATAGCATATATGGCATTTTTTTTTTTAAACTACATATTATATGTCAAAAAGGACACAGTATAACATTTAAAACATATCATAAGACGACACAGTATAACAATTTTTCAGAAATGTCACTTCCACACTGTTCTTTTACTTTAATCAGTTTAGATATTATACTGTACAGGTGTGGTATAAGGTTTACGTTAAGTTAAGAATATGGACCAACTTATGTTACTTTTTTAAATGGATCACATACTTACTGTACTATTACATATATTTTAAAGAGGCCCAATTGTGCTTTTTGGGTTTCCCTTTCCTGAAGTGTGTAATATAGGTTTACCATGTAAATGGTCTGCAAAGGCTGCAATCCCAAAGTTCCCTCCAGAGGGAGTTTCTCTCCCCCCACCCCCCCCCCCCCACCTGCCTGAAACGCCATGATGATCCTTTGTTTACTTCCATAACAAAACGACACCACAATGTAACACTAGCACGTGATAGGCTAAGGGGCGGGACATCTCCAGCAGTTGACCAATAACATCAGAGCCGGCAAGCTAACCAATCAGAGCAGACTGGGCAACACAGGCAGTATGAGGGAAAATAAAGAGCTTATTGAACATTAAAGCATGATAACATGTCACAGTAGAAGCACATAATACAAACATGAACCTGCACATTCACAGAATAGCCTTTAAAGGTCAAATGGTTTTAGAATTAAATGGCCTTCCAAAAGTCCTGACTATAACTTTTGAACTATGCTGACGAATGTTAGTCATGAAGCGGACAAATTCAGTTGAACTGCACTAATTCTGTCAAGAGGATTTGTATTGAACCAGAACCATGTGTGAAGGAAATGCAATCAAAATATTAACATTGAGTAATGTATATGATGGACATGATGGACAACAGCCATATCATATTCCTAGAAGAAAAACAATTCATAAATGTTTGTGTCAAAGTTACAGCAACAAGAGTTGAGGAATTCTTTGTAAACTGATTTAAAAACAGTTGTTTTTTTCTAACATTTGCATTTCAACCCTTGTCTACAACTGTGTGCTCAACTTAAAATAACGCAGATTCATACTTTTAATCCCGCAAACTGAAAGGCCTTTTCAATTCCAATACCATTTTGTTCTGGAGAGAAGGTCCCTCTGGAGGGAACTTGGGAATGTTAGCCTTTGCAGACCATTTCCATGCACACAAACATATCACACACTACAGGAAAGGGAAACCCCCAAAAGGATAATAGGGCCTCTTTAAACTATTGTTGATATTTACAGGGATGGATGACATTACCCTGTGTAGATCAAAAACACACACACATAATGAAAAAAATAATAAATCACAGGTTCAAACCCCACTGCAGTCAACATGTCGTTGTGTCCCTGAGACACTGCACCCCAAATTGCTCCTGTGGGGATTGTCCACAGTATTGACAGGGATGAAAACTCATCAGGTATGAAAAAGGTGACAAGGACCCGAGCCCCCGACCCCACGGAATATCGGCTTTAAAATGAGGAATAACAGGATGTTAGCAGTCAGAACAACTAAAGCAGCAGTTAATAATAACAGAAACGCCAAAGAGTCACATCTAATAGAAATATATAAAAGCATTTATTTTAATTGTGTAGCAGTCAGTTTATAATTTTAGCTGTTGAGCATTTTGAAAAATTATGTTCATGCTTCTGTGCAAGGGTTAGTCTTTCTATCTGTATAGCCTCCACTACATGTATTGAATCCTTTTAGTTACTTCACAGATCTGGATGAATGATGTGAAATCTAATCAAGTGTTAAATCAGACTTTAGTTCCACCTGGAGTAAATCCACAAGCTACCCTGCAGTAAACAAAGTCATTCAAACTAGCTGCACCTTTACCAGCTTTGAGAACACTTTCATGATCAATCATTATAAAACATATCATATATATTATTCTGAAATGGACCAATCTGTACAATGACTACTTTAACTATATTTTGATGATAATACTTTTCTACTTTCACTTGAGGAACATTTTGAATGCAGGACTTTTACTGCAACAGAGTATTCCTACACTCTGGTACTTCTAGTACAAGACCTGAGTACTTCTACTCTTACTCAAGTAGGCTACAAGATCTGAGTACTTCTACTTTTACTGTCGCTACTTTAACTATATTTTGATGATAATACTTTTGAGGAACATTTTGATTGCAGGATTGTTCCTACATTGGTACTGGAACTTCTACTTTTACTCAAGTACAAGATCTGAGTACTTCTACTTTTAATCAAGTACAAGATCTGAGTACTTCTACTTTTACTCAAGTAGCCTACTTCTACTTTTAATCAAGTACAAGATCTGAGTGCTTCTACTTTGACTCTAGTACAAGATATACCACCTCTGTTTATAGCCTATGAAAAAAACTATTAGAAAACGAAGGCTAAAGCTAACGTTAGCAGATAGTGTATGCTAGTTATCTAGCTCAACGATAATATTGTGACAGAAAGACTTTTCAGCACATCACGCTCTGCCGTGTCACTACCTGATCCGTCCCCCTGCCCGATCGGTACTGCGCATGTGCGAGATGGTCCGCCATATTGGACAACTCCGGACGGGAACACCAGATGGACACTTGACACAGTGGCTTTTAGCAAAGCTCAAAAAGAAAAACCGAGAGAGATGAGTTATTGTTATTACAACGTGACTTCACTATTATTTAACAACTCTTTTTATTGGGTTCTTTTATTTGGGGTTAAGTACATTGTCAGAATAAGTGAGGAATGAATTTAACTTCTGTTAGACAGCCATATGCCATACATTGTTGCATACATTCACAGTAAATATTGATTCAGTATGATAGCTGTCTAACAGAAGTTAAATCTATTTCTCACTTATTCTGACAATGTACTTAACCCAAAATAAAAGAACCCAATAAAAAGAGTTGTTAAATAATAGTGAAGTCACGTTGTAATAACAATAACTCATCTCTCTCGGTTTTTCTTTTTGAGCTTTGCTAAAAGCCACTGTGTCAAGTGTCCATCTTGGGTTGCCGTCCGGACTTCCGGACCATCTCGCACATGCGCAGTACCGATCGGGCAAGGGGACGGATCGGGTAGTGACATGCCGCTCCGACAGGGAGCTCTGCTCTGAACACCTGAACGACCCGTTCTAACAGCTGTTCACCAGCGGTCCAGTCTGTGCCACAGTGACTCCGGACCACAGTTAATATTAACAACGAACAAGGTAATGTAGCTGCTGAAGCTAGACCCTCGTCGCGGAGCAGCAGAGCCTTATTCTACATCCATGAGCAGGCAGGAAGACTCGAGCACACAGCGCTTCTTTATAATATATAAAAAAAGAACACCTTGCGTGTCATGATGGCACATAACAGCTCGCGGCCGCAGATTTTATTGCAGATCTACATGAATCACACAAACGACCTATTTTGGATTCAAAACGGCGACACGTTTGCATCCCTGATTGAGTATGTTAGTCGCTTTCGATAAAAGCGTCTAACAAGTGACATGTAATAAATCAATAACACCACAATGGAAACATCTGGAGTTAGGTTTCAAATGTCTTTTTATATTTCAGTAAAATCTACTTTAATACACTTTGAAACAAGAGTACAACAAAATAGAATATACTTCAAATGTTGAATATACAAACAGTTCAGTCTGAACAAACAGCTTTCTCTCTCTGTACATACAAATAAAAATGAAATTTAGGGGCGGGGCCAAAAAGGGCAGTAAAAAAAGTGTGCTGGCAAATTAACCCCGTTTTAAGTGACCTGGGATCCACAGTGGTTTCCTATGTATAGATTTTACATATCATTTTGATTTCCAATGTCTATCATTAATCATTATTTTAATTCCTTCTTGATACTTTTTGGGTGATCTTTTTAAAAGACGTGGCATCATGCATCAGCACTGAGTCGCATTTCCGTGCAGCCAGATAGTAAGGTTTGTAAAAATTGGAAACATCCGAGATGCTTTTGTCGAATAAATGTGAAATTCAAGTCTAGAGATTTCCCTAGACGCTGGAGATTGGGTTCAACACTGTTCGACAACATGTTGTCGTTTCAACCAATATGAGCGTGTAACAGCCTGATAGTGACAGAACTAATATTAATACAAATACTAGTTCTTCTTCGTTTGAATAATACTGTGCTTGGTACAAGGTATCAAAACACACAAAAAACAGCTTATTGTTCAGACGTTAAATGAAAAAGAAAACATTTAAATCTAAGGCGGTTCTGTTAACTTTAGCTCCGTAAACTGAATATAGTAGATATATATTTAAATATGTACATAAATGACCACTTTGTCTGATATTGTTCCTTCTTAGAGCTAATCTCTGCCTTCTGTCGCGCTGTTAGCAATAGTAGCACCACCCACACTTCTGCACAGTGATAGAAGTATTTAACAAAACGAAAAAGGAAGTTTGCTGGTTGTTCAACATCGAGGCAGAAGTATAAACACATGGTCTCCACAAAGGTTTTATTACACCCCTCACTGCGTTTTACTGTGATTTTAAAGTTCACATTTTGGTTAGCGGTAATTATTTGCCTCCATATGTAGTGTTTCTACTTATTTTCAAGGTTCCCAATTGCAGTCAGTGACGGCGATCCGCTTGGAAAGGCATACGTTGTAGTGATCGAGGTTGGTCCCGTTTACCTTTTATCCAACAAGTCCCTTTTAAAGTCTGTGTGCGTTCCTATGATGCAGAGACACTTGGAGAGGTGTCGGGGGGGTTGCAATCAGTAATGTTTCGGGGGGGGGGGGGGGGGGGTGGAAGACGCGCTTCGGGACAAAATAAAACTGGCCTTTAGGAGTCTGTAAAGTCTCTCAGACGGCTGCTGGTTATTACAAGAGTAAAAACAACGTCAAAGTAACTCTGAAATGTTTCAGCACTCGATCTCTTCAGTCTTTATCGTCACGTCGGGGGTGTCCAGTTGGACGACCATCTCCACGCCGCCCGACTTGGCGTGGTTCTGCTGGACAGCGAGCGCTTGGATGTGGACTCCAGCAGCCTTCAGCTTCTCCATGGTGACGCCCCCGCTCCCCGGCGCTCCGATCACCAGCTCTGACCCGTTAAAGATGCCGCTTATGATCCGAGGCTGCGTCGTCATCGTGTGATTGGACGTCGATAATGTCACCACCCCCCCCACGCTGCCCGCCTGCGACACCATCAGAGTCTGTTGCTGCCCCTGCGTCGGCACGGTGAGCCTCATCACCTGCGTCCCCGGGCCCACGCTGACCGGCCCGAGGGCCCGCACCGTGAGGGGGCTCCCGAGGAGGCTGAGGCCCCCCGGGGGGGCCCCCATGCCGGACTTGTGGGAGCCGCTGGAGGTCTGGAGGTGGCACTGAGCTAGCTGGTGGGCGGGGATGGTGATGATCTTGGCCAGTTGGACGGTGATCTTGTCCCCGTTCTCTGCTGTGGCCGGGACCATGGTGGGGATGGTCTGGATCACAACCTACACAAACAGAATGATGTTTTATCTTCTAGATTAATCCTTGAGTCTATCAAAAAGTTGCTCAAAGTACAAGGTGATATCTGGTTTCAACAGGGCTAGGCAGGACATTTTCATTGCATTTTCTAGAATTGTTGCATGAGCAATTACTACCATTAACCAATTATTTAAAAGAAATGTGCAGATTACTTTTCCATCAACTATTCCTTGCACTTCTGGTTAACTTGTCTTAAACAGAAAAAAGACTAAAAACCAACAATGTTAGCACTAGTGGTGCACGATAATTATCGGTCCGATATTAGGAATTATGACGTCATCCCGATAAAAGTATTAATAGCCCCGATAATATACAATATATTTTTTGGGTAAAAAAAAGAAAAAGATACTGCGGTGTGGGTGGATTGGGATGAGGGGCGCTTGTTTTTCACTCGGCTCCTCCCGTTTTGCCAGTACTGTGGTATTAGTGGTTTAGGAAGAGGGGAGTTTTTCACAAATCCAGCGCTCCCTATCTCATGCCTGGCTGTGACGTAAATGGTGTGCTGCCGTGAAGCCAGGACAGTAAACAAACATGTCGTCGGTAGTATGGGACTATTTCAAAGTTTCAGAGTCGATAGTTCGCTTGCTATTTGTGTTAACAAATGCAATGCAGAAGTTCCACGAGGAGGGAAAAAGGCAACGAGCTATAATACTTCCAACCTGATTAGTCACCTGAAACATCGCCGTCGCTACGATGGTGTGTTAAAAGCGTACGAAGACGCCTGCGCTGCTAAACTAGCAGCGAATCCAAAGCCAGCTGCAAAGGCACCAGGGCTTTTACCTATCGACGAGGCTTTTGAAAAAGGCAAGAAGTTTGCCAGAGTAATGCCAGGTAATAGTTGTTTCCATTTCTTAATATTGTTCACTCATTGTTCAGGGAAACACATTGTCATTGTCAGATTGACTCAATTATATTTATTTGGGAAAATAAATATGGTCACTTTGAAGAGTCAAAACTGTTCTTGGCTTTGTTTTGTTCATAGTAGTAATGCTCATGTCATTTGCTCACTACTAGTCTTTTTTTTTACCACCAGGTGTGTAAAAACTACAGGTACATTTAATATATATATTAGTGCTGTCAAAATTATCGCATTAACGGCGGTAATTAATTTTTTGAATTAATTGCGTTAACGCATGTGCAGAATGGCCCGCCCCGTACGTGCCACCAGTGGCAGCGCCAGGGTATGGCTGGGGTAGGCTACACCCATACCAAGAAATGGCTTAGCCCCACCATGAAAAATGATGTTAAAGTAAGCAAAATAAAGTCTGCCAACTCGCGGAGTAAATTGCACAGACAGCAGTTAGTAAGATTGATTTCAGTAGCCACGGTTTTGAAAACTTTTGTCACGTAGTGATCGTCTTCTCAATAGAACATCTTTGATAACGGCGTGGTGTTGTTGCAGGAAGTCCCGACGCAGAATACTTTTGCTGTAGTACAGGGCAGAGCCATATAATAGTAATAATATGGCTCTGGTACAGGGGTGCACATAACTGGTACGCAGGTTATGTGCGTCATCTGAAATGCGTACCGTCACTTGTGTCACAAAGCGCATTTGCGTACCGACGTACTTGTGAAGCTTTTCCAGAAGGCGGTTAGATCACCGGACGACAGAGTCGGTCTCCGTGTGCACAGACAGGGCTGCTGTTAACGTCGGTCTATACAACGGAACTGTGCCAAAACTACGCCAACCGGCTGCGGAGGGAGACTCCCCCCTTCACTGGAGAACTGCGCTAAAACAGCTGATCACAACTTCACACTCTGTGGTCACGAAGTACTCCCATGATTATTGCACAGGTGTGCCTTAGGCTGGCCACAATAAAAGGCCACTCTGAAACGTACATTGCTTTAATGTATTAACATATATAATGCTCTCCACACACCTTCTGCTGTGAGTTGGTGTTCCCGGCAGCGAGGGCGGAGGAGTTGGTGAGGAGGGTGGTGTGTCCGGCTGGCCCCGTCATTCCTGTCTGCTGCTGCATGGCAACCGTGGAGATCTTCTGACCCATCGATGTTGTCATGACTACAGGCATCTGCATCGCCACTCGCACAGTCCTGTGAACCAAAGGAAAGGGGGCACACAGTCAGAAGTGAATCCTGGGAGAAGATGTAGCATTAGCACGTTAGCATATCTCCGCAGAAGTCTCACCTGGGCCCGGTTGCCGTGGGGATGATGGCCGTGTGAGAGTGCTGCGTCTGACTCCTGTCCGACGCTCCTGACATGGACACTATCCTCTGTAAGCCCGTTACCATGGCTGTAGCACCTCCGGTCATGACCTTGTTGCCCGTGGTGACAGTGGCGTGGACCACGTTGGCCCTGTTGGCGCCCCGCAGGATGTTGGGCTTCTTGGAGGACGTCAGCTCGGAGGCGTGCAGCAGCATGTCTGAGGGGGGTGGCACGCGCTCGTAGGACACGGTCTCAGAGTTCATCAGGTCCTCGGAGGAAGGCAGGTCTGCCTTGTCGTCGTCGATGATCACAATGTTTTTGGGCATGTCTTTGAACTGGTACACCAGCCGCTGGCCCTCCACCTTGGCCAGGATGCCGCGCTGGTAGTAATATCTGAGGGGGGGGGGATCAGGAGTTACAAGTCTATTCCAGCACCTTACAGCTCTGGTAAACTACATATTTCTTAGGGACGTCAATCCATTAAAACAATTAATCAAGATTAATCACATTAAGATATAAGATAAGTCAATTAGGGTGGTTTATCGCAATTCATGAAAAAAACAAAAAACTATTATAAACATGGGAGTGGACAGATATGATTGATTAATACAACATGTATTAATCAATCCAAAACAAAGATGCATTTAAGCTCATTTCATTGATTGGTCTGAAAGCTGCTCCGTCATCACATCTAGTCCATTTGCTATAAACAATCAGATTTAGTTTCATGATAGCTTTCTACAGCGGAGTAACACATTAAAAAGGAAAACAGCACAAAGTTTCAAAAAAGTTTAACCTGTATGTTACCAGGCATCTTATCCTGTTTATTTTATGTATTTTTATTAATGTGTTTTTTTTGTAAACATTCCTATTAAAATGTCTCACCATTCCTTTAAAAGGCGGAGTAGGTCATTTTGGAGAAACCAGCTCGAGGTCGCTAGAATTTGAAAATATACAACCGTAGAAAATCTGCCACTTCCTTACAGAGCCCCTCCTCCAACACACAGGAACGCGCACATGACCAATGAGGGCACGAGATACATTTGTGCACAGATGGAAGGCTGACAGGCAGGTAGGCCATCCAGTTATTTTAGCCCGGCCGGCTCAGATGATTGGTCGTGCTTTTTACAGCGCCACGGCTTCCACAGATGACATTTTTTGTGGATTTTTTGTCAAAGCACTTAAAATATTCATTGCTATCGAGATGTTAAGAGCATTCCATGGAATATAACAAAAAGTGTATCTCGAGCCGGTTTCTCAAACTTACCTACCCCACCTTTAACTTAAAAGTGCATTGCTCTTGAAAAGGTGTACTTGCATTATTATACCAATATAATATTATGTATTTGTATTAGTACTATACTATATCAGTGGCATAAAACTGCATTATAAAACTGAACATTGGTCTTTGAATTGTGCAGTCTGCCAATCAGCTCATTGGGCTTTTTTCAATTAAATGTATCTAAAGTAATTTGCAAATGTAAGTCCAATCGTTTAAGCACGTCACAGCTTTAGTATTTATACACACGCTCACCTGAGTGCCCGCCCCATGGTCTCGTAGTTCATATCCGGCTTGTTCTTGTGTTTGCCCCACAGCTTGGAGACGGCCTTGGAGTCCACCAGTTTGAAGATGCCCTTCTCCCTCTGGGTCCACTTGATGTAGCGGGGGCAGGTGTTCTTGTCCTGGAGGAGGTCCAGCAGGAACTCCCAGAGGTAGGTGGTGCTTCCTGCTGGAAAGCAAGCTAATTCAATGCACTGAAAACCAAAATGTATCTGTGCTCTACAAAACTTAAAACAGCATTTGTTGATATGTTGAAGCTTGAAAATACGAAAAGTTACTCAACTCTGAACTGCATTTAAAGAGGACATATTATTCTCATTTTCAGGTTTAAATGTGTGTTTTATGCAGGGAACTTGGGGATTGTACTCTTTGGAGACCATTTACAGGCACAGAAACCTATACAAGAACACACTACAGGAAAGGGAAAACCCCCAACAAGCATAAGAGGGTCTCTTTAATTTATACCATTATTTCCCCATTTTCATATATTGTGTTTATTATATCTTATCTATTTGAAACCAATTCAAGTTTGTTTTTTTTAAGCTTGAAATGTTTATGAACCCTCTCCAATACTAGTAAGATATATTGTTCTGTTTAGTCTCTGAACCCTTATTCTAAAGCTTTGCATAGATCACCTGGGTGTCCCATTTCACACATCTCCATAATGTCTCATGATTGTACTTGTAAAGAAATTAAATGTAAGTTACCTTTCCCTTCTCTTGGTTTCTTCTTGATGCCGAGGTCCAGGGAGCCATTGGATACAGCTGACTGATGTGTCTTTGGCTTCCGCCCAGCTGTTACAAGAAAACATTTGAAGTAGGGCTTAATCATTTGCTTAAATGGTGTCCCTGTTTAGTGAATATACACCCAAAGGTCTACTACTTAATAACTATAATCAAACAGGGTAACTCAATGTTTTGGGTTGCGGTTTGCAGCCTAGCTTGTGACAGAGCGGCCAGTTGTTTTACAAACGTTTGTAGTATTTTGCAACCACAAGCTCTACATGTCTTACCCCTCCTCTTCCTGACAGGCTCGTGTCCTGGCTCTGGTTCTTCCAGCAGGGTGACCATCTCCTCGTCTTCATCCTCGCAGCACTCCTCCGTGGATATCTCCACCTCTGTCTCTGTAATCATGTCTGGACGCATGGCAGCGTGAAGGAAGTCTGGCGTGACGATGCAAGGCCGGACGTAAGAGTCTGGTTGGAGGATATAATGGGGAGAATCTAAGAATTAGGCATTGAGGCAACATTATGACGCTTTAATACCAGTTTGATTAATGATCAGATAAGAGGTCAAGAAGCATTATTATTATTATTTCACTGGCAAACAATTTCAATAGGAGCTTTCACACCAAGTACTTTGCCGTATTTAGTTCCGGGAACTAAAGAGCAGATCACGTTCACACCGGAATAAGTCCCTGAGAGAGGATTAGGCAAATGAAGCCGCTGACGTCACTTCTTCTTCTGCTTTGGGTTTACTGGCAGGCCGCAAACCACTTCACGGCGTATACTGCCACCCGAAGTCCCCGGCCGGAAGTCCCCGGAGTTGGGGACTGGCTTCAGTAGAAGCTGCTGGGAGTATTCCCAGGAGCTTCTACTGAAGCCACGGCGGTGAGGTGACATGCAACAACAATATTAAGATTAACCTTTCTGTTGGTCGCTTGTGAGCAGACCCTTCACGCGATGGCAGAGCAAACAGGTACAGCCAGGGCCGGACCGAGACAATAAGTTATTATAAACCCAGCCAGGCCACTACCAGTTTTTGTGTGCCATTTTGCTAGATTTATTTGTCAATATTTACAGTGTTGCTGCCCATAATGATAGCCCTATAGTTTAGATCTACTACCCACAAATAAACATATGGACATGGGTTACTATTTAAAAATAAAATAAAAATGGTAAATGTATTTAGGAACCCATGTGATTTTAAGTTGGTGTGGACTTCAAATCCTCTGGGGGGGTCCGGGGTCATGCTCCTGCGGTAAGATTTGTTTATTTATTTTGGAGTGAAATGCATCAATCTGGTGCACTTTGAGGGGGAAATAAAGAGACTAGATCTATTGGAACACCTATATGAAACAGAACTGTATGCATTTCAATAATCATAAAATCATGGCCATAACCAATAACATACCATTTCCAATATGAAAAAACACTGAAACTTGTTTATATATTTTTGGTTCATTTATAGTTGTGAGTGTGTCCGTGCTCCTGAATCAGCCTCTCCTGTGTCCCTCCTCTCCCCCTGCTTCTCTTTGAGGCAGCAGCAAAGACTAGTTTTAGCTCTCAACAAGTTTTAAAAGTGTATCTTACCTTTTTTCACCTAGTTAACTTTTTTTTTTTATCCATGCATATTTGACTAATCACTCCCCTCTCAAATGGAAATATGTGTTTACATAAATGGTAACCAAACCGTTTGAGACCCACTGAGAACTTAGACTAAGTTAACTATCTAAACACTCAGAGTCCTTTACCTCACCTCACCTGAGGTTATCCCGAGCTTGAATGACACACAGAGACCAATCGAGGGCTCTGATTTATGATCTGTATGATAGTGGCCATGTCGGCAGGCCACATCATGTGGACAGCCAGTCAACCTGTGTTAGGCAGACCCACATTTGTGCAGCGTTGCGTTCACAATACATACATTTTTTTACAAAATAACTTTAAATAAATGGGTCGCGAAATATACTTGGGAGGCCGTTAATATACCTGGCCCGCCCAAGTAAAGTCTCTTGAGCAGGGGTCTCCAACCTTTCTTCACCTGAGAGCTACTTTGAAAAAATGAAAGTGGCCAAGAGCTATTTGCATCACATCGCTTACAATTCTTCACATAGCACTCATCAGTTGAATTGAGCTTTGTACACGTGTGAAATTACAATACCTAAAGCTTATCCAAATCTTAACTTCACATCACGGTCCAAGAAAACCAAAATGTCTCACATATTATTATGGCCCACATAGTTAAGTACATCACTGAGAATTCACATACATGTCCTTAATCACCACCTTACAAGCATCTTATGGCATGTGTAAAATAAGTGCATTCACTCTTTTTCACAGTTAGTGAGATGACTGGCACGGCATGGAGTCCACCATAGAGGTGTATGCTGGAAGGTACCCACTTAGGCTCACTCTAACAGAGTCATTTAAATGTTGATCAGTCAGTCTTGTTCTGTATTTAGATTTCATTCATGTCAGAAAAAGCTGCTTCACAAAGGTCTGTAGAGCCAAATAAAGCAGACGTGTTCAGTGCTGCTTGGTGAATGTTCTTATAGTTTTCTGGATCTACAAGGCTCCAGAAATGTTGTGAGAGCCAACAGTTCAGCCATCTTTTTCTTCTTCTTGACATTAAATTATAAACCATAATAAATCAACTGTAGGTCTAGCCTCCCTATATCTGTGTAAAATTGTTCCATCCTCAAAAACAAAAAACTAATGCTTCTGCAGTCTAGCTGCAGCTTCTAGCAACGGTCTTCTGTTTAAAAAAGGACACTGAAGGTCCTGAATCACACACAAGACTTGAGTCTGAACACAGCAGACAACAGGAGTATTTACAACAGGAGTATTTACAACAGCATATCAAAACTAAAATAGTGCATGTGGGTGCACAGTGCACACTTATTCTCTGTCTTACTGTTATATAAATCCCATGAATGTATGAGACTAAGTTAGCTTCATCATATCTCAATCAGTGATTAAGTGAATAATAAAGTTTCTATCAGGTCACTATCAGCCTGTCACTCATAATTTTCCGGCGGGGGCGGGGTTTGGAGGAACGGAGAGGAGACGTGATATGACCGCTCAGGAGAGGATTTCTCATTTCACTAACCGCCTGCTACTTCTCCTTGGTTTCCCCTCCTCGACTCCTCCGCTCGCATCTCCTGTGGGCGGGACTAAGACACGAGGATAGGAGTCAAGGAGGGGAAATTAGAGAATTGAGAAGCCTTTTATATGTGTCTTTTATGAATTTGCATACATTAGTCTCTCTCCGTTGGTGCGCTGGGCTAATGCTAATAATGCTAATGCCAGAAAATACAATGGCAGCTTCACAACACTTTTGAGTTTTACGGGGCGCGGTTTGCAATTCGCCCAGCCAATCAGAAATTGGAACCTTTTTCTCCCCAGGAAAGACTGAAAAGGTTTGCAAAAAAAAGTTCTAGTTCCAGATCTTTTTGGTCCATCCATCCATCCATCCATCTTCTCCCGCTTATCCGTGGTCGGGTCGCGGGGGTAGCAGTTCCAGCAGAGAGCCCCAAACTTTCTTTTCCCTGGCGACATCAACCAGCTCTGACTGGGGGATCCCAAGGCGCTCCCAGGCCAGCGAAGAGATATAATCCCTCCACCTGGTCCTAGGTCTACCCCTTGGTCTCTTCCCAGCTGGACGTGCCTGGAACACCTCCCTAGGGAGGTGCCCAAGTGGCATCCTAACTAGGTGCCCGAACCACCTCAACTGGCTTCTTTCGACGCGAAGGAGGAGCGGCTCAACTCCGAGTCCCTCCCTGATGACCGAACTTCTCACCTTATCCCTAAGGGAGACACCAGCCACCCGGCGGAGGAAACCCATCTCGGCCGCTTGTATCCGCGATCTCGTTCTTTCGGTCATGACCCATCCTTCATGACCATAGGTGAGGGTAGGACCGAAAATGGCCCGGTAGACAGAGAGCTTTGCCTTCTGGCTCAGCTCCCTTTTCGGCACAACGGTGCGGTAAAGCGACTGCAGTACCGCTCCCGCTGCTCCGATTCTCCGGCCCATCTCACGCTCCATTGTTCCCTCACTCGAGAACAAGACCCCGAGATACTTGAACTCCTTCACTTGGGATAAGGACTCATTCCCTACTTGGAGTGGACAGTCCATCGGTTTCCTGCTGAGAACCATGGCCTCAGATTTGGAGGTGCTGATGCTCATCCCAGCCGCTTCACACTCGGTTGCGAACCGATCCAGTGAGTGCTGAAGGTCGCAGACCGATGAAGCCATCAGAACCACATCATCTGCAAAAAGCAGTGGTGCAATCCTTAGTCCACCGAACTGCAGACCCCCTCCCCCACGACTACGCCTCGAAATCCGATCCATGTATATTACAAACAGGATTGGTGACAAAGCGCAGCCCTGGCGGAGGCCAACCCTCACCGGAAATGGGTCCGACTTACTGCCGAGGACCCGGACACAGCTCTCGCTTTGGGAGTACAGAGATTGGATGGCCCTAAGTAGAGACCCCCTCACCCCATACTCCCACAGCACCTCCCACAGTAACTCCCTGGGAACCCGGTCATACGCCTTCTCCAAGTCTACAAAACACATGTAGACCGGATAAGCGTACTCCCAGGCCCCCTCCAGGATCCTTGCGAGAGTAAAAAGCTGATCCGTCGTTCCACGACCAGGACGGAATCCGCATTGTTCCTCCTCAATCTGAGGTTCGACAATCGGCCTGACCCTCCTTTCGAGTACCTTGGAGTAAACTTTCCCGGGGAGGCCGAGTAGTGTGATGCCTCTGTAATTGGCACACAGCCTCTGATCCCCCTTTTTAAAAAGGGGAACCACCACCCCGGTCTGCCACTCCTTCGGTACTGTTTCCGACTTCCACGCAACGTTGATTGAGTTGTCGGGTTCAGGAGTTCTTCAAAGTGTTCCTTCCAACGCCCCAACACTCCATCAGTTGAGGTCAACAACGTCCCATCCTTACTGTACACAGCTTGGATGGTCCCCTGCTTCCCCCTCCTGAGGTGTCGGACAGTTTTCCAGAACAACTTTGGTGCCGCCCGAAAGTCCTTCTCCGAACTTCTCCCACACCCGCTGCTTTGCCTCGGCCACGGATGAGGCTGCTGCCCTTCGGGCCTGTCGGTACCTTGCAACTGCCTCGGGAGTCCCCCGGGATAACAAATCCCTGAAGGCCTCCTTCTTCAGTCGGACGGCTTCCCTGACCACCGGTGTCCACCAGGAGGTTCGAGGGTTACCGCCCCTTGAGGCACCTAGGACCTTGAGACCACAGCTCCCCACCGCGGCTTCGGCAATAGAGGCTTTGAACACCGACCACTCTGGTTCAATGTCCCCAACCTCCACAGGAATGCCCGAAAAGCTCCTCCGGAGGTGTGAGTTGAAGGCCTCCTGAACTTGGGCCTCCTCCAGACGTTCCCAGTTCACCCGAACTACACGTTTGGGCTTACCAGGTCTATCCAGAGGCTTCCCCCGCCACTCGACCCAAGGTGATCAGTTGACAACTCCGCCCCTCTCTTTACCCGAGTGTCCAAAACATACGGCCTCAGGTCCGATGATACGATAACGAAATCGATCATGAACCTTCTGTCTAGGGTGCTCTGGTACCACGTACACTTATGAGCATCCTTATGCTCGAACATGGTGTTTGTTATGGCCAATCCATGACTAGCACAGAAGTCCAGTAACAAACCACCACTCCGGTTCAGATCAGGGGGGCCGTTCCTCCCAATCACGCCCCTCCAAGTGTCTCTATCATTGCCCACATGTGCGTTGAAGTCTCCCAGCAAGATTAAAGAGTCCCCTTCAGGATCCCCATACAGGACTCTTTCCAGGGTCTCCAAGAAGGCCGTATACTCTGAACTGCTGTTGGGTGCATAAGCACACACAACAATCAGAGTTTTCCCCCCCATAACCCGCAGGCGTAGGGAGGCGACCCTCTCGTCCACTGGGGTAAACTCCAACAACGAAGCACCTAACCGGGGACTTGTGAGTATCCCCACACCCGCCCGGCGCCTCACACCTTGAGCAACTCCGGAGAAGAATAGAGTCCAACCCCTATCCAGAAGTAAGGTTCCAGAGCCGACGCTGTGCGTAGAGGTGAGCCCAACCAGATCCAACTGGTAAAGCTCCACCTCCCGCACAAGCTCCGGCTCCTTCCCCCCCAGAGAGGTGACGTTCCACGTCCCCAAAGCCAGCTTCTGCCGCCCGGGTCTGGTCCGTCGAGACCCTCCGCTTTCACTGCCACCCTTCTAGCAGCGCACCCGACCCCATCGTTGTTTCCCGTAGGTGGTGGGCCCGCGGGACGGAGAAGCGGAGGTGTTGCCCACGTTGCCTTTTCGGGTTGGGCCCGGCCGGGCTCCGTGGCAAGCCCGGCCACCAGACGCTCGCCGACGAGTCCTCCTTCTGGGCCTGGCTCCAGAAGGGGACCCCGGGCTTCCTCCGGGCCGGGTATCCTCACTTCTTGTGTCGTCTTTCATGAGGTCTTTTGAACCAATCTTAGTCTGGCCCCTTGCCTGAGACCAATTTGCCAAGGGAGACCCTACCATGTTTTTGGTGTGAACGCAAAATCCCAGGAACTATCGGAACTATTCCTGGGAAAAGTGCTCCGGTGTGAAAGCGCCTAAATACTGCAGGGACAATATAGTGTCCAACAAAAGCAGATATTGTGATAAACCTCTGTGAGATCTCCTCAAAACTATTTTTGGGAAATTTGAAACATATTTGAGATAGAATAAATTACTTTTAAGTACAAACTACAGAAAAGATAACAAACCCCAACAATTATTATTTGACAACACAATCATGTTGGATCAAAACAAAAAAGGACAAGTAACTATAATTATTTCTACATTTTGGTTGTGAAGTGTTATGAGTTAGTGTGTGTTACCTGGGCTACGGTCTTCTCTGATGCTGGAAGGTGAGTCCATGCGGAGCAGAGCCTCTGCAGCCTCGATGGTCTTGTCAGAGCAGTACACATGGTTGCCATGGACAGAAGCCTCCACTGAAAACAAAAACGTACAGAATCAATTGGCAAATAGTTTAAAAAAAAAAAAATGTTAACCAGTGGAGCCTGTCTAAGCTAAATATATAAGTTGCTCTTTAATTATCCCCACGGTAAAAGCCTCTGTCCTGCTCAAGGAAACTACACCAGCTTTCTTTCACATACCTTAGCCATCGTTTACAGAATAATAGTTTACATAATAACTTCCTTAAAGGAAAATAAATTACTTGCAAATTAATTAATTATCCCAGTATTTAAACAGTGCAGCAAACAAAATGCAACTATATGGCGCCTCCTAGTGAAATAAATAAATTCCCAAAATTGATGGCAATTTTAGTTGACAACAAATACTGATCTGATCCAAGCATTGTATGCTTTTAAAGGTCAAAGTTCACAGTGGGAAATGTGTTCATGAATTTGGCTCTTCATTTGTGAAACAAGTTAACAGTTTTTACATGGCACGTTCAATCTTTTTTGGAGGTGGCAAGATACCAGGATTGGTTCTGGATATTGAGTGACAGGAGTTATATCATCCTTATTAACTATCTAAAATATGCCATTTTAAAAGACACAATCTAGTTTAAAAATCATCCTGAAGCTAATGGTGAGTTGCCACGTAGGGCACCTGCTGTCGGTGTCAATCACTGGTGGGAAACACAAGATCCCGTTACACCCTGCCCTGTCCATGTTTGGCTATCTCAGTGAGGCAACCGACACAGCATAGGGGAGACATGGGCTATCTTTAGATTTCAATTCCTTTCAGAAACAAACAGGACATATTGGTGGCCATCACAGCAGAGACCCTATAGCTCACTGAGCTCAGCTGCCCTTGAAAACAGGCAGCCATACTTTTATAAGACCACTAAAAGGTGTGATGTCAAAGAGCTGCAGCTTTGCTTGACCTAAACGACCACAAATAGACACTTCGGCCATTAGTTAGTCGTCCCAAATGTTAGTATTTTGATTTATCATTAGTTATTCAATAGTAGGAAATTAATCACATAGATATGCGTATAATAAATGTGCATTGTGTGTAGGTAAATCATAGAAAAAGTACTCTATGTGGAAAAGCAATAGGCTTTTATAAGCCATTCAACTGTGTAGGGGCGCCAAGAATAGCAGCAAGTCCGACAAAAAGTAGTGCGGCCTCTGATGACTTCCGTGTTTACAGTCTTCATCCTTTCCCTCCAGTTCTCTTCGAAGAAGCTCACAAATCCTCTTGTCACTCAACAACCTCCTTACCTCCTATTGGCCAACTATTAGGTTGACACTCCGCCTTCGGTTAAATCTGATTGGACATGTGCTGACGTAATAGAGCAGCTTTCACGCTATTGGACCAAAGGGTAATCATTCAACAACATACCACGCCCTCTCCACACACAATGCTTCCGCCATCGAGATGGGACAAAAATACTTTAAAATATGTTAAAACAGAGGTGAAAACGACACAATGTTCACACTATGTGCTCATTATCAGGGACGGTTATAACGCTATTGAAATCGAACGAATAAATAGATTTGTAAATATGTATGATCGAAGACTGAAGCCGCCCGCATCAGAAAGAACTACAGAGAATAAAGCGAGTGAGGCAGGCCGTCCCACGCTTCAGTCAGCAGCTGCACACCACGATAACGGAAACCCACAATTATATAGAAATAAAAGAAAACAACTTCACAAGAAATGTAGAAAATGTACCCCCAACACATAACATTCACAATAATAAATTAGTATGGTTAAAACGTTTTCATGACTGATGGACTTCTATTAAGGGAAAATGTGTGAAGACCGTTACAGCCCACCATTCCCACAAACTTATGACAACCACAATTAAATACACCAACACTCGTCAGTCATAACACCAAAGTAGATATTTCACGGTGTGCACCACATGTATGCTAGTGAAAATAAACCCACATGTCCTTCCGACTCAGACAGCGTGGCAAAGACGTAGGAAAGACAACATCTTTACACTTCCTGGTTGTGCAGAGCCGACCCGCAGACCGTTATTCAAGCTCACACAGCAGTGGGAAAAATCTGCTCCTACATGCAAAACACACTTCGTGCAGCCATTGTTCGGTTTGTGCAGACTGGAAAGCCCTGCGGAAGTTTTTCATATCTTTTAAATCGGGTTTAGTAAACCGTGTAGCAACGCCATGCAGGTTGCTAACCAAGGTGATCACTTCCTGATTGCCCTCCATTAATTTAGCACACTACTGAGCGGACTGAGGCGCAGCGGTCGAGCTTACAAACACACCCCACAAGTAAAAGTTAGCTCCCGGATTGATTTTACAAGTACATAAAAATACGTTACCGGCTCTGATGAGCAGATCGAGCTGGTTTGCGTGCCCCTCATGCTGTGAAGTCGCCATGTTTTCCCCTTGCTGCAGATTCACATTGACTCCTCACTGAATTGTATAGGAAGCTACAAGCTCAGATCACTCCGCCGCTAATGGGAAATCTCTTCGAATTCAACTAGACACACTACAGCGGCAGTACGGTATCCCTCCGCGGCCGACACAGGAAATCCTTCCTTCGCCCTCCCTCATTGCGTAGTGACAACGTCAAATAAAGCTGTACTGTGATTTAAATAACTCACTCAACACAAATCGAAATATCAGAGAACAAGGTTGCAGTTTGCAAAGAAATTGTCGGATAAAGGTAGTAAACTTCAACAAGACACCCCTTTTAATCAACTTCTGCTCAAAACAAGGATATGTATAACTGATTTCCTAGATCTCCTGTGTGTTGCTTTGTTTGAGCAGAATTGTGTCTACTCAATTTAAAAAATAGCCTCAAAACCCATCTGTCCAATAGAGACTTTTCCTAGACCATTTCTTTTATTTATTACTACCCTTTTATTTATTTTTATTGTTTGTTTTTACTGCTTTTTATTAAATTATACCGTGTTGTGTACTGTTTTATATTGTTCCATGCTCACTACTTGTAGCACTTCGGGATTTGAACTCAATATGAAGTGCGTTATAAATTAAACCCATTATTATTATTATTATTATTGTTGGTGGTAGATACCAAGTTATAACATTTCTAGTTTTGCATGTAACCACTTCATCCATCTGCTTTAAACAGCATTTTATATTTGGATCCAGATGTAACAATACAGTCAACTATATGTAGTGTACTGTACAGTATCAAGTGAATACTCTGTGATCAGAAATATTTACTGATAATGATGACAATATCTTCATCCTCTTGAAAATTCAGTTTAAAAATTTAAATGTGGGACAGTGAATGAATGCAGCTTGTATTACTTTAGAATACAGTGCACCAGAAGGGACACTGGTCACCTTTAATAAAAGATTACCGGACACCAAAATAGTTTATGTAATAGTTCATTTTCAAAAAACACCCACAAGGTGGCAGTGTGTGAACATAGCACAGCACACAAATATGTGATGTTTCACAACAAATTAAAGAGACACTTGAATTTATAATAATCTCATTTATCCAGTCATTTGCTTACTTATTGCAAAACATGCACTTTTTCTCTAAAACATTATTATTTAAAAAATCATTCTCATAGAGTCTCACGGGTATGCAGGCGCCCTACTCGTCCTGACTCCAGAGCAATGTTTTATTGATAAACAAATGGTAATTGTAGGGGTTCCTATAAAGCTAAATTGGTTTCTAAAATATGCAACCCTTAAAGTAAATGGGAACTGCGAGTCAAATATCTCAGCACGAAACAGGAAGCTTATTGACCAAGGTTTGGCAGTGGGGTGTGTTAAAGAGGCTGGATGATAGTCATTAGATAACCCACCCACAGCGCCAAAAGGATATTAAACACAGGAGTATTTCTGTCTCACCTGCCACCACTTCTGTCTCCACCTCCTGCTCATCCCCACTTCCTGCATCTGGTAGACCTCGTCGTCGTACACCAACACCTGGGCGGAGTAGCCCTGCTCCTCAGCCATGCTGGCGCCGGGAACCTCCTCCACAATGACTGCTGGGAAGTACTCGGCCTCCTCTCTGTCCTGCACCTCTTCATAGGCCTCCTCATCTTCACACTCGCCTTCTCCCTCTCCTTCCAACTCCAAGTCCCCCTCCCCCTCTCCCTCCTGCAGGGGAAAGGTATGAAGAGACATTAGAAAAACAAGATAATACGGCAGTTGCGAGAAAAGAAGAGAGAACTCTGTCGTGACTGCAGTTGCAGTGTAACTCTTGCTTATGTCCGACCCAAGGTAAATGTAGCTTTGAGTTTATTAACATTTCTTTGACTTGCTATCAGTGTAAGGTAGTATCCAGTGTGTCTGCTCATTTAGTTTCTGTTTTCCAGAAAAAGTTTGCACTTGATTCTATGGTCGTTTTGTTTTGGGATTGCTTGTGGGGCAATTGCAACGTAGCACCTTCTGAGTTTCTGTGGTTCAATAAGAAGATAGTTGAAGGATACATGCCATCTCCTTTTCTCTCTAGTGACATATTATTGCTAAATAAGTGTTAAAACCAGGCAATAAGGTTTAGGTTTATTACGTATTATTAGTGTAGACACTTATGCATAACATCTGAAGATGTGTAGTTTTATTCATGTTTTTACATAATTTTACAGGATATTGCTATACTATTTCTCTTGTTTTACTTCTACAGATTAATATCTGATTTGTAAAACATCACAGGCATAGGCTATCCGGCATAGGCTATCCAGAGGCCTGGTTCCACCTTCTCTGCTCTGCTCTGCTGTGCTGCTGTGGCTGAGGCCTGGTTCCGCCTTCTCTGCTCTGCTCTGCTGTGCTGCTGTGGCTGAGGCCTGGTTCCACCTTCTCTGCTGTGCTGCTGTGCTGCTGTAGCTGAGGCCTGGTTCCACCTTCTCTGCTGTGCTGCTGTGCTGCTGTAGCTGAGGCCTGGTTCCACCTGCTCTGCTCTGTTGTGCTGCTGTAGCTGAGGCCTGGTTCCACCTTCTCTGCTGTGCTGCTGTGCTGCTGTGCTGCTGTGGCTGAGGCCTGGTTCCACCTGCTCTGCTCTGCTCTGCTGTGCTGCTGTGGCTGAGGCTTGTTCCACCTGCTCTGCTCTGTTGTGCTGCTGTAGCTGAGGCCTGGTTCCACCTTCTCTGCTGTGCTGCTGTGCTGCTGTGGCTGAGGCCTGGTTCCACCTGCTCTGCTCTGCTGTGCTGCTGTAGCTGAGGCCTGGTTCCACCTTGCTCCGGGAACAGCGTGGAAACTGTTGTGCTGGACTGGGAGAATGGCGGTTGTCGTGTTTCTGCTGTGCCTTTTCTTGGCTGTGCTGGACAAGGAGAAGATCGCCAGTCGTCCTGAACAATCTACTGGATTCGGGTATGTTCTGCCGCCCGCAGTGGACATCCCCTGTACAGTTTCGGAGGTGTTGCACAAACAATTGCTGGTTGCACTGTCGCGTACATTCATTTCGGAAAATGTTTGTCTTTCTCACATGCCTGCCACGATGGTCCTTCAGAATTGTTTTTTAAACTCTAATCTCACTTTTGCGAAGTTTGCTGGTGACTCTAGAACAGCTGACAATGTATGTGTGTTGATTAAGAGGAAAAGGTGCTTGGTATTTGTATTGTTGTTACTATCAGGAAATGTACAGCCAAATCCAGGTCCACCGAGCAGTATTAGTCAAATAGCTACTCCTGCTGATTTTATATCTAGATCTGTGCTAGGTTTAATTCATTTAAATGTGCGTAGTCTGTTACCTAAATTAGATTTTGTCCGTATTTGGGCGAGTTCGACTGATGCTGATGTCATTGTCTTATCAGAAACGTGGCTAGATAAATCCATTTTGGCCTCTGACATTTACATAAATGGTTACAGTGTATATCGTACTGACCGGGCTAAAAAAGGTGGTGGCGTTGCCATTTATGTGAAAAATAAGTTTTGTGTAACCAATATGGTTTCCAAATCTGTTAGTAAACAGCTAGAATTTTTAGCCGTGAATATTGAGGTAACAAAGGGTCAACAGCTCATTGTGGTGGGCTGCTACAGGGCTCCTTCGGCTCTCAAGGACTCTTTATCGTCATTGGCAACACTGTTGTCACAACTTTCCTACAAGGAAATAGTGCTGCTTGGTGATTTTAATTGGGACTGGTTAACTTCTGTGTCAGAGGATTTTAAAAACCTGTGTACCTCTTTGAATTTTACCCAGATTATAGACAGTCCTCCTAATGATGTGAGTGACCACTGTGTTGTAGCCACAATTTGGGACACTTAGGTCCAAAAGGTTAAACCACGTATCATCACAAAGAGAGACAAAAAACACACTTTGTGGAGCAGGGTTTTGTGCATGATCTGTTTGATTTTGATTGGGGTAGAATCAATCTGTGTGCTGATGTAGAAACTGCATGGTCTTATTTTTATCTTGGTTTTATGAAAATTATAGATAGACATGCACCTCTGCGTAAATTTAGAGTGAAGGGACGAAACAATCCCTGGTTTTCTGCTGAGCTGTCCAGTCTACTTCATGAGAGAAATAATGCTTGGGCTAAGGCTAGGAAATCAGGCTCAGAAGTAGAATGGCTACGTTTTAGGCAGCTAAGAAATAGCTTCACATCTCAAATAAAAAGTGCTAAATCAAAGTACTATCTGTCAGTTACCACAGAAAACCTGAATAATCCTAGGAAATTTTGGAAAGCCATAAAATCGATTTCCACTGGTGATATCCCAAATGAGCTACCTCCGTGCCTCACCACAGCATCTGGCATTATATCAGACAGGGCTACTATGCTAAATTGCTTTAATAAGCATTTTGTGTCTTGTGGCTCTCTGTTTGATTCTGTCACTGACTGTACTTCTGCTTCTGTGAACGCTCCAATCCTTGACTCTGAACAATGTGGTCTGGAAAACCCTTTCAGTTTTACTCCTTTAACTATTGGTATTGTTCATGAAGCATTATCCAAGTTAGATCCTAGGAAACCGGCCGGCCCGGACAACGTAGAACCTTTCTTTTTAAAGATAGCTGCAGACTTTATTGCTCCACCTCTTACTTCCCTTTTTAACCTCTCCCTCAGCACAAATACAATTACAAAAGTATGGAAGTCTGCTTATGTCTTGCCTTTACTGAAAGGAGGGGAGGCAACTATTTTAAATAACTATAGGCCAATCTCTAAATTGTCAGTTCTGGCTAAGGTGCTCGAACGACTTGTGAGTGAACAGGTAAAGGAGTTTTTATGTATAAATGATATCCTGTCTAAACATCAGTCAGGATTCAGAAAGAAACACAGCACCATCACTGCCACAATGAAAGTGGTAAATGACATTACTAGTATTTTAGATAATAAGCAGAGTTGTGCAGCTCTATTTATTGACCTTTCTAAAGCGTTTGACACCGTTGATCATCTCATCTTAAAGCAGAGGCTACTCAGTATTGGCATATCCAGCCTTGCAGTGGGGTGGTTTGTGAACTACCTCTCTGAAAGGTCCCAATGTGTTCATTTTGATGGACTGTCTTCTGAGTGGTTAAACATTTCTAATGGTGTACCACAAGGTTCTGTTTTAGGACCACTTTTATTCTCCATATATATTAACAGCGTAGGTGATAATGTGGATGAAGCTACTTTACATTTTTATGCGGATGATACTGTGATGTACTGTGCAGGTCCCTCCATTAAAGAGGCTGTTGTTAAATTACAGGCTGTTTTTAACACTATTCAGACTCAGTTCTCTGAATTAAAGCTTCTTTTAAATGTGGATAAAACCAAGGTAATGCTCTTTTCAAAAGCAAAAAAGACACCAGAGCCTGTTTTAGATATTGTAACTACGCAAGGAACAAAACTTGAAGTTGTTGCCTGTTACAAATACCTTGGTATCTGGCTTGATGATTGTCTCTCTTTTAAACTTCATGTCAATAACCTGCTAAAAAAACTGAGGGTTAGGCTAGGTTTCTTTTTCAGAAACAAGTCCTGTTTCTCGCTTGAGGCCAGGAAAAGGCTAGTCACTGTGACCTTTTTACCTGTGCTGGACTATGGTGATTTGTTGTATATGAATGCACCTGCCAATTACCTGAGCAAATTGGATGCTGCGTATTACAGTGCTCTGAGATTTGTCACAAATTGTAAAGCGCTTACACATCACTGTACACTGTACACCAAGGCAGGTTTACCATCACTCTCTGTACGGAGGCTCAGTCACTGGTACACGTTTATTTATAAAGCTATGTTGGGCAAACTCCCGTATTACATCTGTTCTCTGGTAAAGCAGAAAGTTGCAGGCAGCTATTGTCTGAGATCACAGGATGTGGTCTTGTTAGATGTGCCAAGAGTGAGGACTGTCTTAGGTAAGACGGCTTTTATGTGCGCAGCTCCACTTGCTTGGAACAGCCTACAGTCCAAATAGAAATTGAGCAATTTTATTTCTCTGAATGTTTTTAAGGCACGTCTGCACGAGATGCTTTCTGACACTATGGTTGTTTGTAAGTGTTGGTGAATATGTAATTATGATGTCCTCTATTGTTTGTTTTTATGTTGTTTTTAAGTTTCATGTGGAACTAAATTGATGCAGGTCTCCCTTGTAAAAGAGATCCATGATCTCAAGGGACCTATCTGTCTAAATAAAGGTTTGAAATGAAATTGAAATGAAATGAAAAGGTTTCTCGAGTCCTCATTACCTATGCTCGAGTCCGAGTCACCCAAGAAGAATCCATGTTGAGTCCGAGTCGAGTCGTCATTTCCTGAGTTCGAGTCAGAGTCACAAGTCTGAGTCATCATGTATTCATCTGAGTCGATATATCTGTTTAAATGTAGCTGATGATTTGGTTCTTATCAATCAATATTTGTTATTGTCTACATTGCTTTTATTCTGTCAATTGTATACTCATTTGTATATTGAACTGCTGTCCCCAGAAAAGAACAGAAAAAGAGTGCAAGAGAAGGAGGTTTAAAGACAGAGTGCTGGATGGCAGAGAATCAGCAGAAGACAGACAGGAAGTAGAACTAACAGGAACACCGTATGTGCTTTACAGTGTTCAAAGACTGGTCATGGAAAAGAAAATGTGAACAGACTACAGTAGGACAGCTCCACGAAAACTCGATCAGTTCTGCCGTCTTTTTAAGTTACGTTGTTGTCACCCCAGTTCAGCCGTTGGTACGGCAGAAGCAATACAATACTTTTGGAATCAATTCAATGATTTTAAAATTGTGAATCCAGTTGTTGGTTTATTTAGTATGTAGCCGTGTACTTAGCGGGATTATGTGCAGCAAGACGGTCAATGATCGACTCGCTGCACAATATTTATAGTGTAAGTTTTAGTTTAGAATATAACTTTGGTCTGACCCACCTGTTGAGGGTCCTCCTCTTCAGCTGTGACATACTCCACCACCGCCCCACCATTATCGACCAGCACCACTGAGGTCATGACTCATGCTCCTCCGGTATCAGCGGTCCCAGTACCCCGTCTGTCTGCTGGGCTGCACCACGTTGGAGAGCAGAGGGCCCTGGAGACAGAACACACACTTGGTAAACAACATTTAGCTCAACACAATAAAGTGTGTGATTCAGATTGGGCAAACGTGGGTTTGATGATGATTTGATAATGATAGTCTTCCTATTACTATATGTCACACCTGTCTAGTGTTCTTGATAATAATAATAATAAAAAATGCCGACCACCTCAAGAGCTGCTGAGAAATACTTTGACCCTTTAAAATAATGCTCCTCTGCTTTCTCACCAATATAAGTAAGCTGTCAAAGGTGCCGTTAGATTGATTTGTTAACTTTGGAGATAGCATCTTTCCTCTGTTTCCCGTGCCAGGGCTGGATGCTGTAAATAAGTGAGAGTGGTATTATCTCCTTGTCTCACTTTTGGCAAGAAAGCTAACAAGAATTTCCCAAAAACTGTCAAACTATTCCTTTAAAGTATTGTGAATCTGGTTGCTCTACTGAAAGAGTTGTAGGAACATTAACAAAACTTCACTGCTCTCACTCAACAACCTGAATAATCCCTTACAACTTCCTCCATCTGTCCCAACTTCAGGTCTTGTAAAAAGGGACGGCTTCTCCCGTATCTCTTCCATCTATTTCCTTCTAGCTTTGGTCCACAGGAAGTGCCTGTCTGCTATTACAGGAAGAAATGCACTGACAGGAAGTCAGTCCCTTGAACTAGCACGCAGTGTCCAGTGGAAGATCTAGGCAGGGCGGACTGGAGTCATGGTAACTGTTGCTAGCAACCACAGGACCCTCAGTCCCTGTTCTGTGCTGCAGGGTGACAGGATACGAGGCAAAGCAGAGACAGATATACACAAACTGATTGCTGCTGTTTAAAGGGGCCCTATTATGCTACATTTCAGGTTTATATTAGTATTTTGTGAAACTAAACATGTGACATGTTTACATGCTTTCATGTCTTACAAAGTGTTTTTTCTCATACAGCCTGTGCTGCAGCACCTCCTTTCTGTCTGAAACTAGAGCCCAGTCTGCTCTGATTGGTTACACATATTTAGCCTTCAACAAATATTGTGCTTCCTGCAATTTGCCCTAGAAGAAAATGGCCTGTTCATGACTGGCACGTCCACTGTCAAGTCAGTTAGGGAACTTCAAGTTGTTGTTGTTGTTGTTGTTGTTCAGGTCAGAAGAGTTGACAAAGGAGACAGGATTTGAAATTCACACTGCAAGCTTCCTATTGACCAAACGCCATTATTGAGGAGAACCTATAAGTTGAAGTTTCCATTCCTCCAATTCTTTGCATCTTAGCCCTCCTAGCCAGATTTTCATCAAAATGTTTACCATATTTCAAAATGCAGACTATTCTCGTTTCTATCCACGACAGTTATGCAATTATTAGGAGCTGGTTCATGGAGATAAGCAGCAGGTGGCGCCAACTCTTCCGATGGAAAACCATTATAATTGTAGCGACAAAATTCCCAATAAGTTATGTCGCTACAATTAGGTCAACAGAAAAATGTCAGAGCCAGCTCAACCTCTTTGTTTTCTCACACAACAGGTGGACTAAATACCTTAAACCAGATCTGTGTGATAATTGCCAGAAGTGACCAATTACACCTGTGTGCGGTGTAAACAAATAATTATAATAATAGATGCAACGGCAACATTAGCATTTTGTTTTGTGTCCTACAATAACGAAGCAGAAGAAGAAGATGCAACAACATTAGGAAATCAGAAGACAGCCAGGTGACCTGAAATGGTGAAAACTCAATGGATATACACATTTGTATTCGCTTCATGTATTAATGTGAGTAAGGGGACATCAATTGTTATGAAATTCCATGTCACATTTTGCGCTTATTGATACACCCATTTTTCCACCTAAGCCAAGTGGAATTTTTTTTGCGATTTCTCAAGAATTTTTTCACATTTCTGAATAATTCTACTTGGGTGTTTTTATGTTTTTGGATGAAAATTAACATGACACTTTTTTTAAACATCCACAACCTCCTGATCAGCCACAGCACATCTCCACACTTGGAAGGATTAGCAATAACTTTCTCATCAAAACATACATTATTCGTAATGACACATTGTATAGTCAAAACCCAATGAAGAATCCATCAATGACAATCTAAAGTAGTGGTTCTCAACTAGTGGGTCGCGGATCCGTTTCGAGTGGGTCGCGGATCCGTTTCGAGTGGGATGTGTGAGTGAAGAGAAAAAAAGTTTGAATTTTTTTAGAATTTTTTTTTTAAACTTTTATTTTTAAGGCCCGTGAAAAACAAACAATGGCAGAAAATATTATTAATATGTCAGGTAGTAATAGATGTATTTATTTTCTTCTCAGAGTGTACCAGAATGCATAGTTTATATCTTTGGTTCTGTGAAGGGATATAAGGGATATATGCACTGTATTTCACTTTAATTAATATTGTCTGCTGAAAGGCGTATATATTACAGCACGATTTTTTGTTGAATAGATTTGAGTAGTTCAAAATGGTGGGTCGCGATTTATTGCCAAAGTAAAAAGTGGGCCCCGAGGCCTGACCAGTTGAGAACCACTGATCTAGAGGACTCTTTCATTTTGTATAAACCTACTGACCATCAACGTCCTGTAACACAGAGTGTATGAAGCCATGCTCTGTTACTCTAACTGCTGCATAATAGATGAGCCATGCTGTGCTGGTGTTCCCTCGCTACCGAGACCAACAGGATACCTGCCCGGATGCAAATCCTCTCTTTATTTATTCAACAGCGTGGAGCAGACACTCATGTCCAGAGCTGTGTGTCGCTTTGGAGAGCTAGATTCCTTTGGGTGTGCAGTATGTATGCAGGGGTGATGATTCATATACATGTCAAACATCCACAGGTCTCCCAGAGGGGCATGTAACGGAAATCAGGACGGAGTGATAATGTATTTTAGCAGTTTCATTTTCTAATGTTAAATGAAATCAATTCTCTCAAAACGATTCTCCTCCATTTATTCTCAATGTGTGAGAATACTTTATATTTCACCTGTTGTGTTATGCCTTTCCTCTCTGGCACAGAAACAGTGCTGCGCTACGCGTCGTTATATTGCTGTTGAACTGACAGAAGCTGTGATGCAAGCTCATGGAACAGTTGGACATTGCGACACGTTCTTTTTCTCTTTAATGCTATTCCAAGAGTTGTGAAGTAATGACATCTTTTTGTCGGCCGTAACTGAAGTGAGCATCCCTGGATTAAAGTCAACAGCATTTTGGAAAATTGTAGTAAATAAGATCTGTTGCAAAAAACATGTTTATGACACACATGTTCTTCAGCAGGATAATCTCCACATATTAACATCACTGTGATGATTTTTGAAGAACAAACGAACTCGGCAGAAGTAAATAGCTAACGCAATGATATGAACAAAGTACATGAAGTTTGCATGACTTCACGCCGACACCGCTAAACTAAAGGCGGACTCGTGTTCGTGTGCTGGCGTTAAGTTGTCTCATTTAGCCACTTGTTAGCAGCCGCAGTTTCTAAGAGATGTAAACGCTTCAGAAGTTCACCAGTGGAGTATTTACTGACGTATTTTATGTCGTATAACAAAACGTGGAAATCTCAGCTTTTTTTGCGGGAATAAAACCAAACACTTATTTTAACTTCGAGACGAGGGAGCCCAATAATGCTAAAATGCTCACTCAGGTTTAGGACTCATTATATTTTCTCCAAGTAAGTTATTAAAGAGGTCCTATTATGCTTTCAGGTTGTTGCCTTTCCTATGTTGTGTTATTTAGGTTTTTGTAAATGTACGGAGGCTGTGGCTCAGAGGGGAGTGTGCTGGACTTCGAATCAGAGGGTAGCAAGTTCGAGTCCCACTGCATGTCGTTGTGTCCCTGAGACACTTCACCCCAAATTGCTCCTTTGGGGATTGTCCACAGTACCGAATGTATGTAAGTCTCTTTGGATAAAAGCGTCTAACAAGTGACATATAATAATAATAATAATAATAATAATAATAATAATAATGTAATAGTAATGATCTGTAAAGGCTAAAATCCCTGTGTTCTCTCCCACACTCTCCCCTATGCCTGAAATACCTCCATTGGACTCCTTTGTTTACTTCTGTAACATAGTGACATCACTACACAACACTCGCGCATCTATTGGCTAGTGCTCCAACACATTGTACTTGATAAGCTAGGTACGGTGGCATATATCCAAGCGGTTGACCAATCGCTACAGAGCTGGCCAGCTAGCCAATCAGAGCAGACTGGGCTCTGGTTTCAGACAGAGGGTGAAAAGAGGTGCTGCAGCACAGGTAGTATGAGACAATAAAGACCTTTCTGAACATTAAAGCATGGAGAGATGTCACAGTAGAGGCACTACATACAAATATAAGCATGATATGTCCTCTTTAAAAACCACCATCCATGAGGAAAATAGTTATGCACTGCACAACACAATGTGAAGCTAAAGGCGGGGTCAAAGGAAACATGCTGCAGGCCGAGTTCACAAATGGGTTAATAACATGTGAGCACAGACACACCCACACAAACCAAACAGACAAGATCTGTTAGGAGTAGTCTCTCAGGCAAGGTTGAATTGATTTAAAAACAGGTATAACAGGACCTGCTAACACGTGGCTGCCTTTTCCCTTCTCAGCTTAAACATTTATGAGTGCCATTGCAGCAAAAACCATTGAATCCAGAAACTACAAGGAGATACAAGGAAAGTAATGAATCCTTTAAATATAGTCAAAGTCAGTCACTGAGCTGCACACTTGCCCTGCCCCAGCTGGTATGCCAGGAACTGAAAGTAGTTGTGCTGCAATGTAAAGAATATTGGACATACAGCTAAACCTCTCAGTAAAAACGTTCATGATAGGGTGGAACTAGGGATGTCCCGATCACCTTTTTTTGCTCCCGATCCGATTCCGATCATTTGATTTTGACAATCTGCCGATACCGATTTTTCCCGATCCGATCTTTATGCAATGCATTAAGAGAAAAAAAAGGTAACAGATAACGGCTGGTCATCCAACGCGATGAATTCAGCTATCTTGGCTGTTATTGTTTGGCCTTTTCACAGTTCTGGGGCAGTTTCTCTTTCCTTTTGAAAGTCTCTGAAAGTGTCGGTTGTTTCAGTGCCGTTACCTGAGTGGCCGCTGTGTACTCGCCGTGTTGTTGTTGGTGTTTGTTTCTCAGGTAGCGTATTAGATTGGTCGTGTTGAACGTAGCTCTGTTCTTTCCACCACGCGGAACCTCTGCCTTGCAAACATTGCATCTGGCTGTTACACTGCCTTCGCTTTCAATTTCATAATACTTCCAAACTCCTGACATTTTCTCTGTCCCGACTCCCGAGTCACCAGCTGAACGTAGCCTCTCGTTAGCTTACTGCTACTATAGACACTGCGCCCACTCTGTTGCCAGATTTCAGAGAAATAAGCAACCAGGTCTATGAAAACAAGCCCAAAAGAAGCAACACATACATGATGTTGTGTAATTTTAAACCAAAACTAAGTCCTCAGGATGACTTTAAGACGTGAACATGGTCATTTTTGTTTTGTAACATTAAATTAAAAAAAAATATTTTCTAAAAAAAAAAAAAAAAAATCCCGATCCCCGATTTTTTTCTCCCGATCCCCGATTTTTTGAAAATCACGTGATCGGCTCCGATCCCCGATCACGTGATCGGATCGGGACATCTCTAGGTGGAACTACACAATTAGCTTGCTCTAATCTTGTTTTGGTTCATGGTGAATAAGTAGCAGTCTCAAGACATTACAAATTACAGCCGAGTCATCCTGACAGGCCCACTTTCCCCCACTATGAAATCCCAACAAACACATCCAAACTAATAAGAAGGAAAACAGTCCTAACTTGCCTTGCTGCAGTAAAGTTGAAGCTTGCATCTTTACTTGGCTGCCACTTAGAATCCACCAAGAGACACGAGGAGAGTGAAATAATTCCAGTGGTCTTTTTCTTGTAGCGTAAAGAAAAGCAACAGGGCTTTTCCTGCACCCTTCTCTGTCTCTCCACCTGTATTTGACCCTCGTCCACACTTCCTGTCAGTCTGACATCCATCTGGTCGTTCATCTCCCCTCTCTGCCTGCATGCTTGCTGCTTGTCTGTGGAAGAACCCTCTCAGGGAGAGTCAGCATTTCAGACCCTGCCCTGAGCTCAGATCACATGACAAGGGTGGAACTCACTCACAGACACACACACACACACACACACACACACACAGACAGAGTCACACGATCCTTCAACAACAGAGCTTTTGTTCCAAGTAACTGGGGCTGCTGGTAAAGATACAGTGCCCTGCCAACACACACACAGAGACACAAAGGGGACACAACGTGCACATACATCTCAAGCATAACCTCAGGATTGACTTGACATTCACCCTACCTCATACACACATAAGCAAGTTCCACTATAATTCATGCTCTACATGATATGGTCTTGCACTATTTTTTTGAATTGAATAAATGATCTGCAGTGTTATAGTGTCTGTGGTCGGAATAAGCCTGGAACTGTACCATTTTTTTTCTACAAAAACCCGATTTTCTTGCCTTATATGTCAGCATTGAGATGCGTTGAGCGGGGAGAAATGGCAGCAAATTGTATTAGATTTACTTTACTCTAACATACACAAAATAATATATATAAAATGGAATTATGAGAGCCATTCGAGAGCATATTATTGAATACAAAATGTTTTTACCTTTTCAATTACATTTGGTCCATTCATTGAAAACCTTATCAACATGAAATGATTTTGACTTGGATACTTTGACAATGGAAACATCCCTAAGTCCTTTATCAAGCGGAACATGCCTAATGCAACCGGCCCGCTCTCGTCTATCCCACATGCTCCACTGAGATCCAGCACCTAGTTTCAGGCGGCCTGTGGAACTGCCAGTCAGCTGTTCCTAAGGCTGACTTCATCTCTGGCTACGCCTCCCTGCAGTCTCTGGATTTCCTTGCTCTCACTGAGACGTGGATTACTCCATCCAACACATCCACCCCAGCAGCTCTCTCCACAGCATATTCCTTCTCCCATACACCCAGACCCACTGGTAGAGGAGGTGGCACTGGTCTCCTGCTCTCTCCCAAATGGAGCTTTTCCCTCTTCAAGCTACCTAACTTCACTCCTTCCACCTTTGAATTCCATGCCGTCACTGTGACCCATCCTATACAACTGACCATTGTTGTTCTCTACCGTCCACCAGGAGCCTTGGGGGACTTCTTGGATGAATTAGATCATCTCCTCTCACACATCCCTGAAACTGGCCCTCCCGCTGTACTTCTCGGAGACTTCAACCTCCAGACGGGGAAGATAGACGAACTAACATCTCTGTTAACCACCTTTGCTTTCTCACTGTCTCCGTCCCCACCGACTCATAAAGCTGGCAATGTCCTTGATCTCATATTCTCAAGGAACTGCACTACTTCTAACCTCTCTGTAAACCAGCTCCACACCTCCGATCACTTCTTCATTTCATTCTCTTTACCCCTTTCCAAACATAACAAACTAATCTCTTCTCATCCTGCACTTGTCCGCCGTAACCTCCGTTCCCTCTCCCCCTCTACCTTTGCCTCCTCGGTGCTCTCAGCCCTCCCTTCCTCTGACTCGTTCCAACTCCTGCCTCCAAACTCTGCTGCAGAAACTCTCCTCTCTACTCTCTCATCCTCTCTGGACTCTCTCTGTCCTCTCACATCTCGGCAGGCTCGTCAGTCCCCTCCTGCTCCCTGGCTAAATGACGCACTGCGTGCTAATAGAACCGTCCTTCGGGCAGCAGAGCGGAAATGGTGGAAATCCAAACACCGTGACGACCTCCTAACCTATCAGGCTCTCCTCTCCTCTTTCTCTGCTTCCATCTCTCAGACAAAAAGCACTTTCTTTCAAGATAAGATCCAATCTTCCTATTCCAATCCTAAAAAACTATTTTCCATCTTCTCCACCCTCTTGGACCCCCCCAAAGCCCCTTCCCCCTCCTCCCTTCTGTCAAGCGACTTTGTTAACCACTTTGAAAAAAAGGTTTACGACATTCGCTCTTCTTTTTCTGACTCACCCCTACTCACCGCCGGATCACCTGAGCCACCTTCAACCGGCACACTAACCTCCTTTTCCCCTCGCTCTCCAAGTGAGGTTCTTACCCTCATTACCTCTGCCCGCCCCACCACCTGTCCTCTGGACCCTATCCCTTCAAACCTCCTTCAGACTATCGCTCCTGATATTCTACCGTTTCTCACCCATTTCATCAACACTTCTCTAACTTCTGGTCACTTTCCAAACAGTCTCAAGGAGGCGAGAGTAAACCCTCTCCTGAAGAAACCCACTCTCAACCCGTCTGATGTTATAAACTACAGGCCTGTCTCTCTCCTCCCGTTCCTGTCTAAAACACTTGAACGCACTGTCTTTAAACAACTCTCCCGTTATTTCCATCAGAACAACCTTCTGGATCCGCACCAGTCTGGTTTCAAGGCAGGTCACTCCACAGAAACTGCTCTCATTGCTGTCACTGAGGAACTGCACACTGCTAAAGCAGCCTCCCTCTCCTCTGTCCTCATCCTGTTGGACCTGTCTGCTGCATTCGACACGGTGAACCATCAGATCCTCCTTCGCACCCTCCAAGAACTTGGAGTTTCAGGCTCTGCACTTTCCCTCCTCACCTCATACCTCAAAGACCGCACCTACAGGGTTACTTGGAGAGGGTCTGAGTCCGACCCTTGTCAATTAACTACAGGGGTCCCTCAGGGCTCTGTTCTTGGTCCTCTCCTCTTCTCCCTGTACACAAACTCGCTCGGATCTGTCATTAGCCCGCATGGTTTTTCATACCACTGCTACGCTGACGACACCCAATTAATTCTGTCCTTTCCCCGCTCAGAGACCCAGGTCGTCGCACACATCTCTGCTTGTTTAGCTGACATCTCTCAGTGGATGTCCGCTCATCATCTCAAGCTCAACCTTGACAAAACTGAAGTGCTTTTCCTTCCGGGAAAAGATTGTCCCTCTCTTGACCTAACTATCAACATCGGCCCCTCTGTTGTTTCCCCGACCCAGACTGCAAGGAATCTGGGCGTGATCCTAGATAACAACCTGTCGTTTACTGCAAACATCGCTGCTACAACCCGCTGCTGCAGATACACGCTTTTCAACATCAGGAAGATACGCCCACAGCTGACCCAGAAATCGACGCAGGTTCTGGTCCAGGCTCTCGTCACCTCACGCCTAGACTACTGCAACTCCCTCCTGGCTGGTCTACCTGCATGTGCCATCCGACCTCTGCAGCTCATCCAGAATGCAGCGGCTCGTCTGGTCTTCAACCTTCCAAAATTTTCCCACACCACGCCGCTCCTCCGCTCCCTCCACTGGCTTCCGGTAACTGCTAGAATCCACTTCAAGACACTGGTACTTGCGTACCATGCTGCGAATGGATCTGGCCCTTCCTACATCCAGGACATGGTTAAACCGTACACCCCAGCACGTGCTCTACGTTCTGCATCAGCCAAACGGCTCGCTGCACCCTCGCTGCGAGGGGGACCCAAGTTCCCATCAGCAAAAACACGTGGGTTTGCTATCCTGGCTCCAAAATGGTGGAATGAGCTCCCCATTGAAATCAGGACCGCAGAAAGCTTACACACCTTCCGGCGCAGACTGAAAACTCATCTCTTTCGACTCCACTTCGAGCGATAGAATGACTAACAAAGAACTGCTAACAGAGCACTTATATACTAATAAAGGACTGGCTTAGCCAGTTGAGCAGCACTTGAAACGATTGGCTCTTTGAAACCTGATGTTCTTATATGATTCTGTTTTCCTCAAGGTTGTGTCTTCCTGGTCGAATGTACTTATTGTAAGTCGCTTTGGATAAAAGCGTCAGCTAAATGCAATGTAATGTAATGTAATGGATCAAGCCTCTCAAAATGGAACATGTTAAAGGGGCTCTGTCTGTACGGCTCACTTTCAGGTTTCAAATGTGTATGTTGAACAGGGCTGCTCAATGAATCCTATTTTAATCGCAATTACGATGTTGGCTTGCAACGATTACAAAAACAAGGTAATCAAAATAAAACGATTTTTCTTTTCTTTTTTTATTGGTTTTTCAGTTGAATTATACGTAAAGTTCAGGGTAATCAACTGTTAAAAACATACTGTTCACATTTATTTTTTTCAATAAATGAATGCTTTCAAAGTAAATGGATAATCGTTTTTAATAATCGTGATATCAATTATTGACCCAAATAATCGAGATTATGATTTTTGCCATAATCAAGCAGCGCTAATGTTGAATGTTCAAAAAGGTCTTTATTTTTCTCATGCTGTGCTGCAGCACCTCTGTTCACCCTCTGTCTGAAACCAGAGCCCAGTTTGCTCTGATTGGTTAGTTATTTTGTTGAAACCCTCAAAAGGAAATCAACAGTAGTGGACCTGCATGTCCACAGGAAAACATGAACGTGAGAAAAATGTGTTTTTTTTAGATAAAAACAACAATGAAGGGAAGTGTATAAATGACCAACCGCCTGCCAATGATTACAGTGCATTCTGCTACACCCAGCCCCTCCCCCTCATATCTCAGTGGTACCACTCCCTTCTCAGAGTCTTTTCTCTTCAGGCCTCATATGATTGAGGCTTATACTGTATCAGAGCATAGGGCAACAACCTTCACACAGCTTCATGTGTTGGTTTAACCTGCAGGATATACAGCTGATCAGAAGGCAGGCAGGTCAATCATTAACCAGCACTTCAGTACAGCTCACAAAACAAAATCAAAACTACCTCTAAGGCAGGAAGAGCAGTAATCCCTGCCATAATAAAGTAATTTACAGCCATTACAAATAGGTACAATGATAAACATTTAAGGTTTTTTGATAAATCAAACTTAGATTGTGTGTAGTAAACACGTACTTGGTTTGATCAGCTGCATTTTGGACATTTTAAAACCATACTTTCCACTTCTATGTATATGTTTTACCCACTTTATGTGTTTCTTATTATTCATTTATGTATGCTCTAACGCGCTTGGCCATCTGATTTTGATTTAGAAAAAGTAATCAAAACTATAAATCCAAAAATAATAATAATACAATTCTACACTTTCTGAATAAATAATATGCATTTTTAAAAGTAGAATGAGGGGTGTGAATCTTTACATCGGGAATTATGTATATTCCATTTTGTTTAAACAAGCCATTAGAACATTGATAACGCTTCGAACAAGGCTGACAGCAGCACCAATGACCTACTTCCCACCACCTGATACTACATCACACAGCAGGGTTACAATGACATGCACTCATTTCATCCTACAACGCCAATATATGTTCAGTGGGTTGACACCAAGTGTGTCAGCTTGTAGTAATGCCACTGACACATACAGATCCTTAATCAAAGCACTGTAAGATCACACAGTTGGTTGGCCGCCTGTTTGCAATGCTTACAAATGAAGAGATATGGAAGACTGTCATTTTGTCAGGCAAACAGTCACACTGTTGCAATGATACCTTTGCTCCTCACTACGCTTATCAACGAATTGTTAGCCAGCTCTTGCATCATTTACGTCGTTTTATTTATGAACAAACTGTGCCATAAGACGCATTGCACGAGCACGTCGCACTCGAAAAGCGATAAGAAACAGGACATGAACGTTGACATGAACTTGGCTAATGTGAGCTAGCTCAGTTAGCATTATGAGAACAACAAGCTGTCAGAAAACAAACACAACAAACCATGTGGCTAATGCTGGCTACAGTAAACTCAGCTCACTTACCGTGTGGTTCTTCTTCGTGCTCCGTGCTGATAACCAACTTAGTTTAAAGACGGTAACTTGACGTTATCTGGCTGGCTAAAGAGAGTTTGCTGTGTGTGACACCCAGTAACCTCTCCTCCTCCTCCCGGGCGGCTCTGCTCTGATCCCGCGGCTGCTGCTCTCGACTGTCGGGCTGACGAGTCCCGCTGCTAACGGTAATACAAGCTAATCAAATGTTAGCTGTTTGTATACACAGTGAGGAGCCCGGAGCCTGCGGACAGATGAGTGTATAGTCCTCAGTGCTCTGGTTGTTTCCTGTGGAGAATGCAGCTGGTAGAGGACAGGCTGCTCCTCTGTTAATGGAGACGGACTCGGGTTGTCAGTTTACTCCGCTCGTTCAGGCGAATTAACCCCGTGACGTCACGCCGTGAACAGTCCCAGTTCACCAGAATAAACCGAATAAACTCGTGCATTTCAGTGTCACTTTTTTATATAAAGTTGAGTTTTTTTCTTTGTTGATAAAACTAAAAGTCCTTAATAAATCCCTGTCCCATTCAGCTATAGAAGAGGATGTATATTGTTTCGTTTGATTAGGAATTAATTTCCTTGCTTTTCTTCCCTTGACAAAAAATACATTGTACTTCCTTTGAATATTTCCATTCAATGTCAGTTTTTACTTCCACTATATTTATAGAAGGGAATGTATGTGTTTTTACATTTGATAGCTTTCATATTTTAAAATTAAGATTTAAAATGAAAGAATATGATCAACTTTTAAAATGATCCAAGTCTAAAGAAACCAGTGGAACAACAACCAAAACGTTGTTTGTCTACATCTGTGCCACTATTTTGAATGCAGGACTTTATGCTTTTAATGGAATATTTGAACATTACACTTTTGGTACTTTTACTTTCTGATAATTCCTTCCACAAATGATCTAGCAGTTCTCTATCTCCATCAAGTGGTCAGTGTACGGACTATGTTAACATCAATTAACACTAGAAATGGTTGGAAACGTTATTTCGATCTCTCCGTCTGTACAAACACACGGAAAAATGTACATTAAAGTTGACTTTGAGACTTTGAAATAATGTTATGCACAGCTAAACTGAGTTACATTTGTTGTCACTTTATTTCACTTTATTAAAGTGTCTATGTGAGCACATTATCATGACAAAAGGACATCGGAATGAACTAAATACAAATCGGTATAGTAAATGTAGGCTACTGTATTCATATATAGTTAATATATTTACAAAGCTCAGCATCCCATCCATCTACAACTCTTAAGATTTGTAGGCATGTTACTTTTAACATTATTAAGTTAAATGGTACAAAATCAATTTGGATCTTTATATATTACACATTTGTTGCCGTTGAAGGTAAACGATTGACACCAATATCTTCAATATATACATTTTATATACACACCAACTTATGGTTTTACTACATCTTTAAAAGTAAATATCAGCATTGGTGCCTTATGTATTACTGGTATATTTTCAAGTGTTCTAGGACTGCATGACAATACTTAAGATAGGCCTAGTTCAAGATACATTTGCACTATGACAAAAATGTGTTTCTTATGGCTATTATATAAACTTGAAGAAAACACATGGGTGTTTTAAATCTCATGGTGCAGTTTGAAGAAAGTGTTAGGTAGATTACATTACATTTACAATAACCCCTTCCAATCCACTTACTTCTAAAAAGAAAAGTCTCCATTTAACTAGCATTAAAAGCTTTGCAACAGGGGCCCCTAATGGACATAAAGGGAATAACTCCCCAAATGCTAATATGATCAGAAACAGATGGGTAACCTAATACAAATACTTCTGATAACATTTCATAAAGGACACCTTTGCTAGTTAAACCATTGTTTGCTCAGCTCCTGTTTCCTTCAGTGGTCCTGGCTCGAGTGTTTCTGTCTGTCATGACTGGGCTGCCACCACCAACATAGTCTCTCTTGCTGAAACACACAAGCACAACACCAGTTTGTATGGTACACATCAACGCACTCCGTTTAAGTGACTATGTCATTTACCAGCTTGTCGTATAGTTTAAGTTAGTAGAATGGACATGGGCAGCAGCATAGAGTGAAGGGATCAATCCAATAAGGGCTTTTTAAACATTTGTTTTACTTTCCAATAAGAGATACATATTTTCTTTTTACCTTAGTTCTTAAAGTCAAATTTTTTCAAATTCTATAAATTACATAAAAAATGTGGCTCTCTGAGAATATCCTGGAGATGTCCATTCTACTGACTGTCGCTCTACTCTTCTTATAGCTGTGCTGCTTTTTACCTTTTAACTGTACTATTACATCACTGAGCAGCTTTTTACAGTCCAGAAAGACCCCTTTGGTTCTGTGGATACAGGCAGAAATACAGGTAGTCAGAGCCAAACACAGGGAAGACTCCGATTG